>NW_019416290.1:12500-103659 GCF_000390285.2 Anoplophora glabripennis
TTCTGGCTTTATTGCGCATATACGTCGGTATAGTTAATTGCACGTGTTTTATGGACCGTTCTTGCGTCCGATTGTTTTATATTTCGAGTATTTATTTAAAAGATAAGAAGGGGAATGCGCGGAGTTTGTCGTGAGAGGGGGAAATACAAACAGAAAAAGGAATTGCCTTATCATTGTTGGAAAAGTCGCCGTAGCAGCCTATTTATCTAGATAATTTATACAAGGTATTCGGAATCTGTGAGTAAAAGAATTAAGCTGTAAATCCACAGATTCTCCTTTTTTCAAGTTTTAGTTAAAAAAAAATTGTAACAAAATTTTCATTTAAAATGAAATAACTACTTTGGAGTTATGTAACTCCCTTAGTAGTTAGTTAGCTGGACATATTTCTAATCGCCTAAAAAGTTTTTTATTTTCTTTTGAGCAAGCTAAATTCCTTTCCTCCTTTCATTAAAGGACGTGGTTGTGCGCTTGCTCCACAAAATAATATATTCGGAATAAAAACAATTTCCCGACATAGAAACTTGACAGGCAACTTTTCCGGAAGACTAACGTGGCACTATTATTTAAACTAGGACAGAAGTCAGAATAGAACAGTATTCACAGAATGCGCTCCGTAAAGAACAAATAACAAGTATCCGTCACTTCAAAGGGACTGCGTACACAATATACTTTTGCTGTCGTCTAATTTTGAGAAAATAATTCGTTGAAAATGGCTCTAAAGGCTGAGCGGCGTTTGTAAGGCGGGTTAGATGACTCTTGCACCAGCGGTCGACAAAGGAACAATACGATTGGGAAATATAATGGATAAATAGTAGACCAGGGGGGGATCTATTTTGATATGAATTTCATGTATTTTTGTATCCCAATTTCTGATTGGAATTGGCGTAAGGTATACTTATTTTATTTGTTAAAATTACATCTGGGAATAATCTTGTTAGGGAGAAGAGTAAACCTTACAAATAAAATATAAAAAAGGAAACGTTGTACAAAGAGAAGGCAATATTTTCCTGAGAGATGTTTGTCCTTAAATGGAGTGTATGTCATCAGCATATAGATGAGGTATGTTCAAACAGCTAACAAGGTCAGTCATGAAAATATTGAATGATAATGGGCGCAGGACTGTTCCCTGAGGGGCACAGGACGGGACTGGAAAACTGCGCGATAAGACACATCTGAACATCTTACTATACTATTTATTATTGTTATAAAAACACACAAGATGAAGATAGACATTATTTACGGCATTTGATACCCTTGTCTGAGATTTTTAAATGAATTCTACCGATGATGGAAGACAATCCTATCCTCCGGAGCAGCACGGGACCTGCAAGCAATATCGAGAAAAATAGCACTGACAATCCCTACGTGGTAGGAGACGTCCTAAGCCTCAGAAAGTGAAGAAGATGACTGTGCGTGCGTCTTTCACACCATGACAGCTTGATGGACGTTGAGTGATAGCGTATTTACGCGCAAACTTGAGCTTGGTACCGGCTCCGGCCCTAATATTCCGGAGTCCGACGTGGCATGCCCGGATTAATAATCAGGGAGTAAATTATGGTCGTCCGTAGACGTTTAATTAGGAATGTCAAAGTGTGCAATTAGAGAATTCGCTGGCAGTTGACGATGACGCCGTTCCCGCTTTTTACACAAGTTTAATTTACTGCGGAATGGTTTCGTTGTCTAAACTAAAACCTTCAATGCATAACGGTGATGTGATAGCGTGTATCGCTTGATCTGTATGGGTACATTTAATTTTTCCAGCACGTAGGGGAGTAAAATAAATGCCGGTTATAGCAAGTCCCACCTTTTACAACTACAAACAGCTTGGCCATTACACATAAACGATTGCACTCACCCTCCTATTTTATACACTCGGAATTCCATAAAAGTCGAACTTATGAGGCAATTTTGAAATGGGAACTTTATCGGGAACGCGGTGAATTGAAATAAAAAATATACCCGAGTGGGGTGGGCGAATGGCATCCTTCAATCGAAGAGTGCGATTTTGTCGAAAGAAAGCAGCGAATTAGAAGCTTTTATAAAGGATGTGAAATTGATTTGGATAGAGACAATACAGATAAGTATTGGGCAAGTGCATATACCTTGACATGTTGATGGTATGGTTATATTTAATGAAGAATTTAAGATGTGGCGTTTGCAGTGTGGAAAATTAAAAACCTACACTAATTATGCTAAATGATGTAGACTATATACCTGGCACAATTATAAAATTAGAATACTGTGAGATTCACAAAACAGATATTTTTCATCACAGCCTCCACACATAAGGAGCATCGGATTCTTGCATTTACCATTCGAGTCAATTGTGAATAAAGCATGTGAAACAAAAAACAACAGATAATTAATCAGAATTCATTCCAGTAGATTGGGCCAAAAAAATTAGACTATTTTTTTTAAAAGATATATCGAGAATATCATTCAGAATGACGAAAAAAAATATATCGTGAGCGTTTGGGCCCTTAATATTAGTTTTAAGAGGTATATCTCGATTTCGAGAATACAATACCCCCAAAAACGGCGGTGACAATATTTTTAACATTAAGGCGATGTTTTGTATTGCATTAGCTATGTCTTCTCCAATTTGGTTTAGTGCAACTCTCTTGGTTTCGATAATGCAATACCTATGTATGTTTTCAGCCACGAAAATTGAAAAATTCCAAATATTTCGAATTTTCACCCCCAAGAACGGCGGTGACAACATTTTTATCATTAAGCCGAAAATTTTGAATCAAACATTTTTTGTAGGGCATTCAATTTCCTTCAAAAATATAAGTAGATACATTTTTTTACCTCGATGGTGTGGCAGTTTTGACGCAAAAATGGCATCAGGAATAAAAAATCGAAACTAACGATGATAGACCTCTTAAAACTAATATTAAGGGGCTTAAACTCTCACGAAATTTTTTTTTTTTTTCACTCTGAATGATATTCTCAATATATCCTTCAAAAAAAAATAGTAGATTTTTTTTGGCCCAGTCTAATGTACCAGTCACACAAAATTAAACATTTCACAAAAGAATCCTTATCAGGTTATACAAACAACCGAGATTCTGCAGGGGCTTGACATTCAGACTACCCTTCCCTCTCATCCCCTTTAACAGCTCTGGAAAACTGCAATCCCCAACGCGCAGAACTTTTTCGTATGGACTTTTGAAACGACTACCAGTATTTTACATTAAAGTTATTGTGTCTAATTATCCTCAGTGGGACCGAAAGTTAACTACCATTAATCTGAAGGGGTTGTGGAAATGGTGAAATACGAACTTTAAATTAGATGTATATGTCTCTGCCCAAAGCCGTGAAAAACAAACAAGGGTATCAAGAGGTCTAATACAAATTCAAGTAAAAATCAACTTGTATATTCTGTAATACTAATAGTATACGCGTATATGGTATTTTATGCGTAGGGCGAGTACTTTAGACTACCACCTAAACGCGGTGCCTCCGTATCGGCGAAACTAAACGACGAGAGACCGACATTGTTCCGGTAATGGGTCGCCGCCGTGATGGTTCCAGTGCCGTATCGCTACTTCCCCACTAAAACAAACGAGAACATGTGCTCGCAGTATCTTCCAGGCCGACTACATGCTTTGGCTTTTAGCGATGGACAAACGAGCGCCTTGTTCGTCTCCTGGGAGGCCACGGCTTAATCGTGAATTATGTCCCCCGTAAGAGGTCTTTAACTCTTTTTATTAGACCAGGTGGTGACGCAAAATGTTGAACTTGAACGAATGCAACAGTGTATCAGGTCTTTGCTTGAATTTCATTTACATATTAATGTATCAAAAGAAGCCATGCACGTATGGAGGCTCTTAAAGTTTGAAACACAAAAGGGATGTTTTATAGCTCGCATCAACCGTTCGTTTTAACTAAGCTGCAGCCAGTTACAGCTAGCTGGGAATAACTAAATCGCAAACAACCTCAGCTAACTATAACTTCAATTAACTGCATTCAATTATAGCTCACTAAAATCTTAAGCTGCAGCACCAAATTGCAATAACTATAGCAAAATTAAATATTAAACAGTGGCACACAACATAGTAGGTACTTAATTATATATATAATCAACTTCATTAAACTACAGACTACTGCAACTAACTATAGCCAACTAGAATTAACTAGAACCAACGACAGTCAAAGTTGAGAAACTACAGCCAATTACAGATAGCTAACTATGATTATATTATTTCAAAGTATACAACTACTTATAAACAATAAAGTTAACTATCAGACAGTTACAAACAACATAATTATGTACATCGTGCTACAAACTAATACAGCACTCTACAGATAACTATAATTGCAACAAATTACATTAAACCGTAGCTAACCACAATTAATTAGAACTTATACAATCAACTACAGCTATGAATAATTGTAGTTAACACTACAACTAACTTCAACAAATTACAATAACTACAACCGCCACCACCTATAAGCAACTAAAATTGGCTAGCTATAACCAACTATATTTAAATGTACAACTACAACTATAACCATCATTGTAGTCCAGCATTACTATATACAGCAAACTACAATACAATAGTTATAAACAACTACATCAATTACAATTAATACAAGAAGAGCTGTCAGCCATGCAGCCTCGTGCCAAGAAAAAATAATGCTGCAGATAGATGGTAATATCAATATCTTAGTTTTGTTTCCTTGTTTGAACTGGATTAATCGATATAAAGTGGAAGATATCAGTCGCTCTTCGAGTAAAACTTAATAGTCCTAAAAAAACGAAACAACGAACTTGAAAAATGAGGAGGGGGTGGGGTGGATTGATGGCTACGAATGAATAAGATAGGTATCGCTAGTCCGACGTGCAAATAAATGTTCGTTCGTTAGAAAAATCCAATTTTCGGAATGGGCCTTCTACCATTAGTTCCCGGACGTTAATGAGCCAGATAGGATGCGATCAGTTATTTTAATACGTAGAGTAGAATTCAACGCCGATGGAAACATGATTTCTGAATTAATTTAGGCATTGAAACCGTTTTATTCGACGGCGGAATTAATTTAGAGAATTGTGTTTAGAAGGAAAAGTCGAATGGGTGGGACTTATTAGCTCAAGAACTTGGAAATATGGAACATTATAATAGAGATATCCTGCTAGTCCTAAAATCTATATAAATTATCTAAAAAGATAATTTGTTAAATAGTGTGGATGCGATATAGTATGTTTACTAGATATTGTGGGTGTAATTCGATGTTAGGCGGGACTTTAGTCCGTAGAGTAGTTGTTTCCCACAATATTATTGATAGTTTGCATTTGATTGCTTTTAGTATGCATATACTTAATCTCGAAAACGTAAATTTTTTAAAATATGTGGAAATATTTCGGAATAGAAAACTTTTAGGTATATAAATAGTAGGGTGGCCCAAAAAAAACGTTTTTTTTTTCGTGTCACTTGTGAAAATATGTTAGTTTATCATGTTTAAGAGCCCCCTCAAAAAAATCAGCTCTAAAAAAATTTTTTTAGAGGTCGTTCAAGATTTTTAAAAATTTCCAATATCGTCAAAAATTGAATTTTTTTTTAAATATTATTTCTCGTTATTTCATCATTTTCTAGGTTGAAAAAAATCTCGATTCTGAAAATTTCAAATCGATATTTTAATTTCTAAAGGTCACTCATAATTATTTTAACTTTCAAAGTAGTGTACCTATATTTTCGAGCGACCTCTAAAAATAAATATCAACGATCTATTAATTTTTTTTATTGAATTTGAGGAACAAAAGAATAGAAATAAATCACAAGGTATTAAGCTGTCTACATTACGCAATTCAGTTGGTATCTGGAATTGGACCGTGTCTGAGTGTTTTTTGCGTACCACTATTATCTTTTCTTGAGGTGTTTTCCTGCGAGTGCGCGAAAATTGAATTCGAATGTGTTGTGTGTGCATCGAACATTTCAAGTTTTGTACTTGTGCGTCTAAAAATTACTGAATTTTGCTTTTTGGTAAGTACCTAAACTATTTTTAATACGTATCATTACTTGGACGCAGTGAATCATTGGGTACTTTAATTACATATTTTTCAAATTCATAATTTGATTAAAAGTTAAGTTCCTGTTTTAAGAGATTCATAATTACTAAAATTCGAGCTAAAATTTAAGCACAACACTATCTTCGTACTACAAAATCGATAAGTTTTATTTTATTTATTGAAAAATTCGAAAACATTGTCTTGAAATTTACTAAATGTTTACAATAACAGTTGTTTACATTTTTTCCGTAGGACAGGTCTGCACTGTTGTCACGTTGTGATGAAACTCCCCAATATTAATAATCGCTGTATTTTGAAAACTGTTAATCTTGTAATATACAACTTGTTTGTTCATTTATGATTAATCTCATGCTGAAGTAATGGCAGTCAAACCTCTTACACCCTGTATGCTCGAAATGTGTGTAAACGGCAAATTAGAAGCCGCTGCAGAGGTCCAAGTAGAAAACTATCCCGATAATGGCCCCGAAAGTGCTAATGAAGCCGTAGATACCGGCCAGATGATGTTGATTACCGCCTAACCTACCTAACGATGGAGAAATCGAAATGGCCCCAGTCCGGAACAGCCCAGAGCCGTCAAGACAACACATCCGCCGGCAGTAATGCCTCTCCGGAGGTTCGGGGGCCATCAATACATCCGGCAAGAGCAATTTGTTTAATTGACCGGTGTCTGTGGGCTGATGGAGGCGGTTCTTCGATCCCATGATTTCCCGCGAGTGCCGTAGAACGATCTGCCGTTCGACGGGGGCAGGTGCTCAAGGGCTACGCCGCGGCGCAGACCCTTAATCTGACGTGGCTAATGCGATTACATCGTGCGAAACCGGTTGAGTTTATTAATAGACACCGGGAATTTAACATGGTTAATGTGAAAGTCAAACGTCACTGGTCTCAATCACTCAATCAGTTGGTGGGAGAAACGCTGCGACGCGACTTCAACTATTCCTCTTTCTAGTGTGAGCTGGCATTAAGCAAATCATTCATTTCGGCCATTCCTAATTCTAATAGCCCGGGATTGATTAGTCGGGGAGGGCGCAGCCTCCCCAAAACAACCGAAAGACGGCATTGTTGTCGGAACAGAGCAGCTCGATTGTTCCGCCAACCGCCATTTGCAGCAGGAACGGTTCTTTTGTTCACGGTAATTGAATCCGCAGACAATTGTTTGCCCCGGCTTTGCCAGATTGTATAAACGTTACCTAGAATCGAAATCAATTAGCCTCAAGTAGTTCCCCAGGATTCAATGACTACTAAACTATTTATTTCCTATGCTCCTCCGGTATCTGTTCTTCCCTGTGGAAGCGCTCCGCCTCGGTTTGTTAATGGGAGCCGGGGTAATTAGTCATGATTGGAATGTAGCGGGTTTGAAATTTAATTTTCATGGAATTCATAATGCTTCCTTTCCTGGGAAATGAGGTTAGCAATCCCTGTTTTTTTTTTTTTTTTCAAACAAAAATCAATGTGTGATAGAGATAGACAGTGTGATAAAAGTTGGACGACAACGGCTCAATAAACCTCAGAGATTACCAAAATCTAGAGACGCCAAATGCTAGAAACACAAGCGAAGATGCACATCGAAGACTGGCGGAGCCATCAAGCGCTGGGATCGAACGTTGACTCTTCTTACGGTCAACTAACCAGAACAACAGTACTTGGCTACCGCGAAAGAACCATAACTATTGTACAAAGTACAACCAAGCTAACCAACCGCATTTATGTTACCAAATCATAAATTTTACGTAAGCTATACTCAATAAACTTTTTGAGCAAGTGGCTTTGTCTTCGAATATATCTAAATGGAGACTAAACAAGTCCCTTACTTCCTTATTTCAAATCAACCAGACACTCATGCTGTCACTCGCTTATCAATGCGACGCCTTGACAAGCGCGTGAAAGATATAAATCCCCGTAGGGCCGATCAAAACTGTCAAAACGGAAATATACATTCCGCTCAGACCCTCTACTCCCCTAGGCGTGGCTGATGGACGCTGACCGATCGCAAGTTCGGGCTGAAATACCACATAAATCTCTAATCCACATTACTCTATTCCAGAGATCATAGTGGATTTCCGTGTATTTTTCCACGAAATAAATTACGACCGGCCGAAAAAGTTAATGCTGTGTAACTTTTTCGGAAGCTCGCAAGCCACTTAAAAGTTGGGACTGCTAAATTACCAGCCGCGCTGTTGTTTTAATTCTAAATAGGTTCGCGGACTGCGGATTTACGACGTCCCAGCTGAAAGCAGCGACACAGACAACAACAAAATTATGTTTTGCCCTGCCTAGTTAGAAATACTGCTTGATTCGTCAAGATATTACTTTCGTAATATGTAAAAAAAAGAATAATTAATATTGAAGCTGAAACAGTTACCATGACAGATCGTATTATGATGTGCTGCAGTTTTTGAAGGGAATATTGCTGTTATATTCCTTAAATCTGCTATATTACAGAATACAGAGGTACCAGATTTTATAGTCCACCTTGTTCTAGCTTTATCTACTATCTTGAGCTTTAGAAATCTCTGTTTGCGATTCTACTATGTTGGCCAATGTCCAGATACTTGTAATTCCATCGTTATGTACTTTTTTTTGTTACTCCTTTGGCAAGATGAAATCAGTTTGTGTTGAAATTCGGCATCGGTTAGCTATCACATCATTGGTATGAAAACATGGGTGACATTTGATATACCTAAAATCACCTTAAAAGAAATTTAAGGTAGTCCAGTCAAGGTGAAAATAAGGTAAAAGCTCCCAATTTTTTCGAATAGCGTGGATTTTCCTGAAAATTTGCATACAAGCTCATCTGACCCTCCACTTCAAAAGTTATTTTGTCTAGATGTGTGCTTTTTTCTATTTGGGGGTGAAGACTACCATTGTACGAAATAAATGCGAAAATCGCAGATTTACATATTTTAAAGATTCAATTCATGTTCAAATATGTTGGATAAAGTTCTTTTCATGTTTTTTAATATAATTTATGAAATTTAATTACATTTCAACCCTCAAAAATCCTTAAAAACTGCCCTTCCATGAACAAAAAATAGAAGAAAAAAAGGTTTTAACAGTTTAAAATATTCTTTTGGTGCATTCACAATGTATTGCATTTCTTTTGTTTCTTTTTACGACTCATTACAAAGTTGCAACCCTTAAAAACCATCCCTTATAATCAAATATACAAAAAAATATTAGTGAAAAAATACGATTAATTTTTTTTACCATAACTTTTGTAATTTTAAAGTTATAAATTTACTCAAAAAAAACCATTTTGAAGGGAATTTTAAGCACTTAAGTTCTGTGATTTGCAGTTTTTTGAGCCCTTCGTTTTTTAGATTTGTAAGCTAAAAGGGTTCAGGAAAGGCAGTCTTGGAGCTTAGTTTTGAGCTTCTAACGATCATAGCTCAGTCCAATTTTGTCCTACAAAAATTAAAAAAAAGCAAATTGTTCAGTAAGAAAAAACCGACAATTTCTTATCCTATCATTTTTTTATAACTTTATCGAATATTATTGAAATATTTTGAAAAAAGGGTATTTCTTAAAAAATTTAAAAATTTTATTTAAAAGTAAATGATTTTTTTTTTAATTTAGGCTTCTAAAATCGTTCAAATTCTCAGAATCTACTGTTAACAAAGTAAATTGCAGAAGGAGTACGTTTAATTTTTTTTCCGTCAAGTAATCAATTTTGAACGTTTCGTTATAGCTATTTTCGAAATTGACTTCAACTTCTGGGAGTCATAACTCGGGTTCTATACCATCTAAAGAGCGTTCAAATAAAAACGTGGTCGAAGTTGGCTCTGACACATTGGACGTAGGGAGTAGCTTATAGCGATCAACTTAACCTCATTTCTCAACGAGTTGTATAGCAGCTGNTTACAGTATCTTGAGCTTTAGAAATCTCTGTTTGCGATTCTACTATGTTGGCCAATGTCCAGATACTTGTAATTCCATCGTTATGTACTTTTTTTTGTTACTCCTTTGGCAAGATGAAATCAGTTTGTGTTGAAATTCGGCATCGGTTAGCTATCACATCATTGGTATGAAAACATGGGTGACATTTGATATACCTAAAATCACCTTAAAAGAAATTTAAGGTAGTCCAGTCAAGGTGAAAATAAGGTAAAAGCTCCCAATTTTTTCGGATAGCATGGATTTTCCTGAAAATTTGCATACAAGCTCATCTCACCCTCCACTTCAAAAGTTATATTGTATAGATGTGTGCGTGATATTTTAAAGATTCAATTCATGTTCAAATATGTTGGATAAGGTTCCTTTCATGTTTTTTAATGTAATTTATGAAATTTAATTACATTTCAACCCTAAAAAATCTTCAAAAACTGCCCTTCCATGAACAAAAAATAGAAGAAAAAAGGTTTTAACAGTTTAAAATATTCTTTTGGTGCATTCACAATGTAATAGCATTTCATTTGTTTCTTTTTACGATTCATTACAAAGTTGCAACCCTTAAAAACCATCCCTTATAATAAAATATACAAAAAAATATTAGTGAAAAAATACGATTAATTTTTTTACCATAACTTTTGTAATTTTAAAGTCATAAATTTACTCAAAAAACCATTTTGTAGGGAATTTAAAGCACTGTAAGTTCTGTGATTTGCAATTTTTTGAGCCCTTTCGTTTTTTAGATTTGTAAGCTAAAAGGGCTCAGGAAAGGCAGTCTTGGACCTTAGTTTTGAACTTCTAACTCTAACGGTGATAACTCGGTCAAATTTTGTCCTACAAAAATTTAAAAAAAGCAAATTGTTCAGTAAGAAAAACCTACAATTTCTTATCCTATCATTTTTTATAACTTTATCGAATATTATTGAAATATTTTGAAAAAAAAATGCGATTTTTTAAAAAATTTAAAAATTTTATTTAGAAGTAAATGATTTTTTTTAATTTATTCTTCTAAAATCGTTCAAATTCCCAAAATCTACTGTTAATACATAAATAAAGTAAATTGCAGGAGTACATTTAATTTTTTTTCCGTCAAGTCATTAATTTTAATACCGATTTTTTTCTCTGAAAAATCAAGACAATCATTTTATTTTGATTGTAACTTCATTAGTTTCCATGCTAACGACTTCTACCACCACTCAATTTAAAGGTCTTTTCAAGAACTTTAATAGGTGTTATATAAGTTTTCCTCGAAAAACCTTTAATTTTTCCGCTACAGGACGTTGAACGTTTCGATTATAGCTATCTTCGAAATTGACTTCAACTTCTGGGAGTCATAACTCGGGTTCTATACCACCTACAAAAATTAAAAAAAAGCAAATTGTTCAGTAAGAAAAAACCGACAATTTCTTATCCTATCATTTTTTTATAACTTTATCGAATATTATTGAAATATTTTGAAAAAAGGGTATTTCTTAAAAAATTTAAAAATTTTATTTAAAAGTAAATGATTTTTTTTTTAATTTAGGCTTCTAAAATCGTTCAAATTCCCAGAATCTACTGTTAATACATAAATAAAGTAAATTGCAGAAGGAATACGTTTAATTTTTTTTCCCTCAAGTCATTAATTTTAATACCGATTTTTTTTCTCAGAATTCAAGACTTCAGACAATCATTTTATTTTGATTGTAACTTCATTAGTTTCCATGCTAACGACTTTTACCACCACACAATTTAAAGGTCTTTTCAAGAACTTTAATAAGTGTTATATAAGTTTTCCTCTAAAAACCTTTAATTTTTCCGCTACAGGACGTTGAACGTTTCGTTATAGCTATCTTCGAAATTGACTTCAACTTCTGTGAGTCATAACTCGGGTTCTATACCATCTACAAGAATAAAAAAGCAATCTCTTTCCTATTTAATTACCTTCATTTTTGCTTATGATCATTTTTTTGATAAAACTTGAGAATTTCGTGAAAAATGGCTCAAAAACTTGCATTTTATGGGCTAAAAACGAACATGTTTAGGCGCAAATAACTCAAAAAGTATTGACTGTACAAAAAATTCTTATAGAACATTTTTTGCTTAGAATTCGTCCCAAGCTGTTTTAAGCAAACATAACTCGGGAAGCGGCTCGGTGTAAGCCAGGAAAACGTCGCGTTGTTTAAAATGTAACCCCCACCTGATACTTTGTAGTACAAATGTAGATATGAACTATTAATGAACCAGACCAGTTAGCAGTGTAAGAGAGGAATTGATGATGAACCGGGACGAGTCGCGATTTGAATAATGAACGAGACGAGCGTGTTTGAACAGGTCATACGCCGTCAGTTACAGTCTAAATTTGATGCAAACGCTAGGGGATTAGGCCTGGGGGTAGGTGTTAGAATTAGGTGCCACTTTTTGCCCTACCACCTAAGATAAAACATATCTATGCAGAAACTTCAATGGTTTTTTGACAAGGAAAAACGCTTTCGTCAACTAACCANCACTGCCCGTTTCACGAAAAACATTAACACAACGCTGAACTGCACTTTGAAAAATTTTGTACTCAACAACGCCGGGAAATTGATTTTGAAATTCTATGAAACATTCCTCAATAGAATACTTCCATATTCCATCAATCTTGCGTCCATTTCTAAAGTAGGACTCTATGATAAACACTTTTTGTTCTTGAGAAAACACCATTTTAAACGCTTTTTAAAACGAAAATATTCAAATTGATAGCGGCGATATAGCGCTTTGACAGATGACGTTTAAGTTCATTTGCTATACGCTACGCCCTACGTCCAAATTTTCAGAACCAACTTGACCACGTTTTCATTTGAACGCTCGTTATAAAAATTAAAAAAAGCAATCTCTTTGCTATTTAATTACCTTCATTTTTGCTTATGATCATTTTTTTGGTAAAACTTGTAGTTTTTGAGTTATTTGCAAAAAATGGCTCAAAAACTTTTTTTTGGGCTAAAAACGAACATGTTTAGGCGCAAATAACTCAAAAAGTATTGACTGTACAAAAAATTCTTATAGAACATTTTTTGCTTAGAAATCGTCCCTCTATCGAATCGCGAGGTTATTTTTAATAAAAAAAATCCCACCCTCCTGAAAGGGTGGTATCCACCCCTAGGGTAAAAGCACACATCGGCACTATATAATTTTTGTTTCTTGGGCTATTCCCTAGCTACAGTTCAAATTTCACGTCAATCCATTCCATCCGAAGAAATTCGTAGCCAAAATGATTCAGTGACTGGACTGTTGAACTTATTTTTGTTATAATTTTTGCATGCAGCCTTCTTCTAACTGAAGCAAGCTGTTTTAAGCAAACACAACTCGGGGAATAGCTCGGTGTAAGCCAGGGAAACGTCGCGTTGTTTAAAATGTAACCCCCACCTGATACTTTGTAGTACAAATGTAGATATGAACTATTAATGAACCAGACCAGTTGGCAGTGTGAGAGAGGAATTGATGATGAACCGGGACGAGCAGCGATTTGAATAATGAACGAGACGAGCGTGTTTGAACAGGTCATACGCCGTCAGTTACAGTCTAAATTTGATGCAAACGCAATTTTTTCGAATAGCGTGGATTTTCCTGAAAATTTGCATACAAGCTCATCTGACCCTCCACTTCAAAAGTTATTTTGTCTAGATGTGTGCTTTTTTCTATTTGGGGGTGAAGACTACCATTGTACGAAATAAATGCGAAAATCGCAGATTTACATATTTTAAAGATTCAATTCATGTTCAAATATGTTGGATAAAGTTCTTTTCATGTTTTTTAATATAATTTATGAAATTTAATTACATTTCAACCCTCAAAAATCCTTAAAAACTGCCCTTCCATGGCCAAAAGCAGAAAAAAAGTTTTTAACAGTTTAAAATATTATTTTGTGCATTCACAATGTANCCCTCCAGAAAGGGTGGTATCCACCCCTAGGGTAAAAGCACACATCGGCACTATATAATTTTTGTTTCTTGGGCTATTCCCTAGCTACAGTTCAAATTTCACGTCAATCCATTCCATCCGAAGAAATTCGTAGCCAAAATGATTCAGTGACTGGACTGTTGAACTTATTTTTGTTATAATTTTTGCATGCAGCCTTCTTCTAACTGAAGCAAGCTGTTTTAAGCAAACACAACTCGGGGAATAGCTCGGTGTAAGCCAGGAAAACGTCGCGTTGTTTAAAATGTAACCCCCACCTGATACTTTGTAGTACAAATGTAGATATGAACTATTAATGAACCAGACCAGTTAGCAGTGTAAGAGAGGAATTGATGATGAACCGGGACGAGTCGCGATTTGAATAATGAACGAGACGAGCGTGTTTGAACAGGTCATACGCCGTCAGTTACAGTCTAAATTTGATGCAAACGCTAGGGGATTAGGCCTGGGGGTAGGTGTTAGAATTAGGTGCCACTTTTTGCCCTACCACCTAAGATAAAACATATCTATGCAGAAACTTCAATGGTTTTTTGACAAGGAAAAACGCTTTCGTAAATTTTTCCTTTGATAAAACAGTCACCCTATACAGTGTGCACATTTATATCTCGGCAAATTGTCAAGATGAAATGACTGTTCAGAAATTAATTTATATAAAGTTTTCTATTTGAAAACGAAAATTGTAGGAGAAAAAAGGACAGTTTTATGATTCCAGCACCAGTTAAGGCCATACTAACCCATCATTGCTGGTATTTCAACAAAGATGCCTATAACAAACTAATTAAATTGAGTTCAACCTTTTTAAAACCGCTACAAATTTCAGAACAATATGTAAAAATACAAACTAATTTACTAATCTAGGTATCATTTCAGCGGGCGGGTTCTAACTAAAAGAAATCTGCGGAGCCATCAAGCCACGTGTTCGAACTTCAACCCAATGAGGAGCAATATCTACAAAATCGGTAAGTCTAAATCCTTGAATAACAACTTTTTCTGTATTAAATCGACGTTCTTCATAACACGCTGCGCAAATTTCTATTATTAAAAGCTTTATTTCGGTAAGTTGGGATTATAACCTTATTACAAACGTGACATTATTTAACACAGGTACCTTAGCAAAGTTTTCGCCAGTTAACTTCCCAAAAATTAATTTTCAACATAGAGAAGGGTGTTCTCGCAGCACACCCCGACCAATCTAGTCGCCCTGAAACAAGATAGCGTCGATTCTGCCAACAATACGTGTGAAGTATGTAATGGGTGTGCAAACACGCCGTACAGTTGTAGACAAGTGTGATCCACTGCTGTAACTAGCTTAGCAATCGAAGGAGGCGTTCGCGGGATCTTCGAGGGTCATATCGATCGCTCGCCCATTTCCTCTAAGTGTTTCCTACGTGTACTGCCATAGACTTTTACGTCCTTAACATAAAATTGTAATTTGATGTAGCTTTTGCGGTCTCTGATGGATGGAACTTTTCACTTTGGGTGAAGCGGGGTGGGGATTTATGTCTGGGGGTATTTTTATGCTTGTTGGAAGTGCTGGATGTTAGTGGTCATTGAGGGTTTTACATTGCCGGGAAATATAGCTTTCGATAAAGTTGATCGCGTGAATTATCGCTATATTTTTTTATAGCCAGTTCTTACATGCATTAGTTAATAATTTTGAGAATTAATATTTTATAAAAACACTTCACGACACGTCACTGCGCACCACATCTGCTTATGAACGTCAATTTATTTGAAAATAGTACGTTAGGTGGTAAATAAAGTTCTGATATTTATCGACCTTTCTGTCGAGCACGCCATTGGCTAATTATGGGTTGGCATGTGGAAACTTTTTCTAACGGAGTATGTTGAGCTAGCGAGATTTCAAGGAGTAACATTACTTTTTAATATAGCGATCTAATCAGGATGTTATCAATTTTAATTAAGGAAAAATTAATACAATTCGCTCAAACCAACCGATTTATGGTGAAATACAGGTTTTAAGATATAACCTGCAAAATGTTTTAGATATTAATATCATTTAGTGCTTGACAAGGCTTTAGTCCGAAGAGTAGTTGTTTCATTAGTTAAAGAACGTTGTGGAACAGGTCTATAATAAATTGTATTGTTGATTTAATAATAATAATTCAGCTTTTCTGTTATTTTATACGACACCGGACAATGAAACATACCAATTTTGTAAAAAAAAATATCGAAATACCATAAAAGCCTTGTATCTGATGGATCTGTTTTCTCGTGGAAATGAACGGAAAAAAGTTATAAGCGAAAAACTTGAATTTACGTAAAAATTATACAATTGCCAGCCTGTAAACAATCTTCCCCCCATTTTTATGGGGGACTGTGGAAACTAATATGTTATTCTACATAATATTTAGCATCTATAGTGATAAATTCATTTTGCCGAAACAAAAAGTGGCGCCCAACTCATATTTCCTGGCCTAATATAAGCAAATTACCTCTGCGCTCGTGAAACCTTAGAATTGCAAGAACGAGGCCTTTCCAACAGCTCCTACAAAATCTGATTCTGGTCACATCCGACGGACGAGAAAGAAAAATTTTAACTCCGCCTCGAACTTCGTCGAGACCACTTTAAGTGTCTATATCATTTAAACCCATTCTGCGCCGCGACGGTAGCGGGTCGTCTAGAATTTTTCTAGGAGCCCGGCACGCTCTAGAAAGCCAATAAATTCCTCGGTTCACGTCCTCTCACCATCTCGACCTTTATTTCATAAATTGCCTGCAATTGAGTTCGCTCTAATACAATAACAAGTCGACGTCTAAATTGATGACATCGAGCGATGCAATTCCAGCCAGCAACACCGAAGACGTGGCGGATGTTCGGCTTGGAGCGGCCCGTGGAAGAATGCGAAATAGTTACCTTGAGAGACAACTGATGTTACGAAACAGACGACAATCGCTCTGCGGGATCGGTATTCGCGTCAGTAAACGGTGGTTTCTATTTTTTGATTTGGTTGTACACGTGAAAGGATCGCCAAGCCAAGAAAGTTTCTTCTTGCCGCTAAATTCGGTTTTACTACCAGTATCATCAGTTCTGTTGATAGTAAATATCTCTCTACTATTCGTAATATGAATGTTCAACAGTTTTGGCATGTGAAACACAAATTTTCCCCCTTAGACCAGGAAAATTAGCGAAAAAAAAGAGAAACTCGAAAAAATTCCTATCCGCGATATTATTGTAAAATTGTCTAAATGAACATAATACAAGACATCTCTCATCTCGTGAGTCAAAAAATTTTAATAGTTAACTTTTCTATTTAAACAAATTAGTGAGGAAAACAGTTTTTTCACTTTGCAGGGAAAACCATCAATTTTAGCGAAAAGTGACTCACAGATAAAATTATCTACAAAATGAGACTCGTTAAATTAAAATCGGTTAATAAACAAAAAAGTTATTGCAAAAAAAACAAGAAAAGTAGCCATTTTTTTAATTTGTTTATAACTATCGCATTTATTGTTAAAATTTTATAAAACCTATGACAAGTTGAGGGTTTTGTCATACTTTAAAAGTGTGCCAAAAATCTTAGCGCAATTGTTTATAAACATTAAGACTTGAATTTTGAAAAATGTGGAAAATTAACGACTCACGAGCCCTTTAAAGAGAAGGTACTTGCTAGTAGTGCAAGTTCAAATTGATGCGCGCTGTAAAATTTTGCAATATTTCGGCTTCTATTCATTGTAGAAACTTCTTTTTTAAAACAGGGGTAGTTCGACGAAAAGATAACAATGGGCATATTTACGAATTCGTAGAATAGCCCTGAACCCCAGAAAAAAATACATCTTTTATACTTAATTTCTTTTAATTTACAAAAATTTCCCAAAAAATATTGTTAAACAAAATATTAATTAAAATTTCAATTTCGGAATTATTAAATAAATAAATGGAGTTGTCGTTCACTTAAAAAGTTATTTTTGTTACATATTAAGCCAAAGTAAACTTATTTTTCCAATATTTTGTTAGCTATTTAATTACGATTTAAATGTAAAATTAAAGTAAAAATTCACAAATTATTTTGTTTATTAACCGATTTTAATTTAACAAATCTCATTTTGTAGATAATTGTATTCCCTACAAGTCGTCTGTGACTCACTTTTCGCTAAAATTGATGGTTTTCCCTGCAAAGTGAAAAAATTGTTTTCCTCACTTGTCCTCATTTGTTTAAATAGAAAAGTTAGCTATTAAAATTTTTTGACTCACGAGATGAGAGATGTCTTGTATTATGTTCCTTAGACAATTTTATAATAATCTCGCGGATATAAATTTTTTCGTGGAAAAATTTTATTTGCCTGGTGTACTAGTCACAGAAAAGACACATATTCACAAGGATAAGGTTCAATACACTACCATTTAAAGTAGATGATAGTGGTTACCTCTACTGCCAATTCTTTTTATTTTTTCAGTTCGATTTAGCTCGACATAACTGAAGGACTTTTTTATACCGTTTATAAATTAATCGCCGAAAAAACGTAATTTGAAAATTCCTAAGCTCGTTTCGGCTTCTTTTAATTTTACAGGAAACGGCGGAGGATGTAAAATCCGAAAAAGATTTTGTACTTCTAAATTAAATTGCTGCAGGAAATGCCTTAGTCCTTGTACACAGGGCCCCTGTTGTGAAACACAGGTAAACGGGGGTAGGGGGTCGTCATCCACCCATCAAGTTGCGAGGAATTTCTTGTTGGGGATGATTATTAAAAACAACGGCACTACCGAGCTTTGGCGAAAAGCCTTAAAAGGACAGGCCTCGTCTATACATACAAAGTGTTTAGGGAATGCCATACAATGTATTATTAATTTATAACAAATGTCAAACTAAGATTGCAATTGGTATCAAATAAATTTCTTTTATCATAAGGGATTACTGATTTCAAATTATTCTTATTCCAATTTTTCCAGTGTTTATGTAATTTTTAGTAGTTTATTTACATTAATTATTATCATACAACACCCGTGATACCTTCGGCCTCCTACTAGTCTATTATTTAATTTTGTTAAATATAGCTGGTCACTATGACATAAAATAGTATTCCAAGCGTGGTTATATTCGTGATGGGAACTCTTCAACCAGCTGAAATGGCGCAAAATCTCGCAACGATTAAAAACGAGGTAAAGATAAGCCCTCCCGTCAATTGTTGCTTATGCGTGACTTGTTATGCTCAGTCTATTAAAACGCCGTACCCCGAAGCATAATTCGCTCTTTATTCCTCGCTCAACCCAAATAAATTCTTTGCGAGACGCCATGAGAACTTCTCGAGCCTCTCGACAACGTATAGAAAGCGAATCCTTCAAAAAAAAAATCTCAAGATAATTCAATAGATAACCCTCTGGTAATTGTTGTGCAATAAATAAAGGATGCCATCCACTTCCTCGTCCTTTGTGATAGAAATTGTGCTTGCTGGGCGTAAATCTGCCGAGAAAAATTAAGATGGAAATCGTGCGGCCGGAGCCGTGTTCATCGCTTGCCTTCGCCGTGAAATATTTATGGATTTCCATTATTCTTCGAGGAAATTTTTCACAGAAATAGGTCATCTTTCAAAGGTAGCATCCTTAAGTGAAAATAAACTGAATCATCGATTATAGGACTACGGTTTGTGAGATTTGTATCTTCGGTAAAATGAATAATTCACACAAGGTAAATCGTTGACATAAATTAGGAAGGGGAGCGGGCCAAGAACTGATCCTTGTGGTACTCTTACTTTACACCCAGACATGTTGATGTGGTATGTTGTAGGTAACATATTGTTATCTATTACTGAGGTAAGAATACACTGTCCACCACTGCTAGCGACAGTAGGACATAGTGAAGGAAATATGTTTTTATAATACTCCTTTTCATACAAATCTTCATCACACTAAAAAAACACTGCCTATACGCGTTTCCTTGCCCAAGTTGGAATCATGAGGAGTTGTTTACAATTAAAGAAATTGAATATGGACCAGACTGTCTCAGCTATTAGTTTATAATGCTTAGCATTACAGTAGTATTAAATATTGCTTCCACTCGCTTTGAAACTGGTCCTTTTGTCAGCATTTTCCAGTTGATGAGGCCGACCCTGGTGCCGAGGTGGCAACCACAATAAACAATTCTCGACCCGGAGTAATACCGAACGGAAAGACGACTTTCGGATGACGAATAGAAGTGAAAAGAACGTGAACCTCTCGAGTGACGACGAAGTGTCTATAGCGCCTATAGATAGCGGATCCTCATTACCGGTTTACCCCAGGCCTCGAAAACGTGCTTTATTATTCCTGAACATCAGCGATTCAGCAGAAACCGCGAAGAACTTTTCTGTATCCACCGCGCAGCCAGGGGCGTAGGGGGCGGGGTCCAAAGGGAACACAAAAGAGAGAAACACTCTGTTATGACTTTCGTTCGTACAAAGATGAAGAATTAAAAAATATTGTAGTAAAAGTCATACGTTTTCAACTTAATATCGTGTTTTGACCCTAACATCAAGACACTCCCTAGAAAGCGGTTTTCGTGATTTCAAACTGACTTAAGTAGTCATTGATTGGCAAAACATTTGAATTCATGATCTCAGTGTTCCATAACCCCATAACACATTTATTCAAATGATTTTGATGGCAAAAACTCAAAATCACCGAGTCAAGGAAGTACAATTACACTTTTTCAGTGTAGATTCCAAGAGAGAAAATCGGTTATCTTGTAACACAAATCTATATGTCCAGATCATGAGTCTACAGAAGCTTGTAGGCTCAGGATTTATAGATTATGGGGTTACAACAGGACTCAAACTCAATTCCTACATCTTCGCTCACCCAGGGTTATGGGGTTGGCTAGACCCTATGATTAAAATGGGACTCAAAAATATAATTATTATTATTTCTCATTTCTGTGGGTCGGCGAAAAGTGTATGCGACACCACTGGCCGGCTAAGTACCGCACCATTCTTCTCCCGAAGTTTGTTTAGTATTCCACCACTTCCGCCTCGAATTTATTCAATACATCACATTTATTTCGAGTTATGGTGGTGTTTTTGTTGAAGCGGCTGCCTCTAATTGATGTTTATTAATGAATATTTCATTACTTGCAATATGAGGAGGAGAACGTGCAACCGGATCATTGTAAGAAAATTAATCGTGTCGGCCTTAATTAATTTGGTTTCGCACAAAGAAAATTAACTATGGATAAGGAGCGGGAAGTTTTGATTGATTGCGGATGCTGGTGTTGGAGTGTTTTGGCCCTGATACGGCGCGATTAATAGTGCCGGAGAAAGTTCACTTCCTTTTGGGGGTCTTCCTGGTTCGTCGGAGTCGAAAGTGGTCTTGACAATAATAATTTATTTGAAAAAAACTCGGTGCTATTTAACGAAATTTATGGAAAAAAAGTTGACTTTGGATTTATATATAAAAAATAGATAAATAGTTCAAAAAAGCACGTGATGCAAAACTGTAACAATGGCAACATCTACTACTCAAGACTATTGTGTCAGCAATTACATACGTTAATATGTCTGCTCTTAAGAGTCCGTCACGCGCTTGAAATAAACCCATTTTAAGGGTTCGGCCCATAACACATATTTGGAAAACGAATAAACATAGCGGCCCAAATAAAAAACCATTCGAAAGACAAAGTGTTTTCCTACTACTGTCTTGTAACAGTTTTTTCAAAATTGGTTTCTAATTGTTTAAATTTAAAGAGTAAACTATGATTTATTTACGTAAAAATAGAGGCTTAAATCAAAAATTGCTTACAAGAGGGAAGTGGGTCTATCTTTTAGCTTTGCAATGATACCAAAATTATATTGATTTGATAAAAATTACTCAAAATTCTATGCTAAATCCCGAACGTCTACAACTTCAGAAACGAATATATTTTAAATGCTGCAACCACGTGTGTTTTACTCAGTGGGATGGGCTTAGAGATTGGTAATTGCGGACAGGACCGGAGTTCAAAGAAATATCTAGTCAGTGATAATCTATACGTTTTCAATTGAGAGTATTGAATTAATCGATCTTGCGGGGTTCGATTCTTTTATTTTCATTGGAAGAAGTTTTTGCATCCAATTAGATATTATATCAGAGATTGATATAAAAACTATCTTGAGTTAAAAGTTGTACGGCACAGCCAGGCAACGTTATTTCTAGCGGAAAACTAAAAAATGTATTTTTTAATAAATGTTTTTACTGCACTATCAGCGGTAATAATTAAATTTTTAATAGTAATAGTATATATAATTTGTACAGCACAACATTTCGGCGTTTCCATCCCAGCCCATGTTTATTAAAGGAAATGCCGACAATAATCCCGTTTTCGTTTTTTGCCGTTTTTCTTGAGAAAGTATACGTTTTTTGTTTCCAAATGCACCTGGTCATACTACAGTGACTCTATACAAGAGAGCCACTGTAGTCATACTAGTGAAATAACTCAATTATGATCGAGTGCTCGTTGATGAATATTGAAGATTTTTAATTATTAATCATATTGAACTTATTCTCCGAGATTTCTATTCGGATGCCTGTTATTAAAAATGACTGCCGCTTCTTGATGAGTTTTATAATCATCTCCCACAATCAAAACTATTTAAATTTTCTCCTAAGAAGTTAACAGAGCTGCCATTTCTTGTATTTTATAAATTGTAACTAGCGTTTTGACGTTTGCTATCAAAAATTCCATTGGTTTGTCAGTGCATCTTACAGGAGAAGGTAAGGTAGTTGGATTTTTGTAATTTTTGATATTTATGGTATGTGTAGTTTGGACCTTGAATAAGAATTTTTCGAAGTAGTTCGACGCAACGTTCATAAATTCCCGAGATAATCAATTTTGAAGTTTTACCTGACAGCTAAATCCACTAGCATTATGTGACCCATTTCTCAACTGGGAGCGTGGCGTAATTGGTAGCGTTCGGGACTGACAGTCACGAGATGGCTGGTTCGAGTCCGTCGCGTGACATTTTTTTTTTCAAAACGCACCATATAGTTTTTTATTATTTTTTTCATCTCGAAAATTATGAACAAACGAAATATTATAGTAAACACTTACGTATATGTAGAAATATTCTTCAAATATTTCATTAAAATGCACAATTGGTTGATAAACAATATTTATTATGAATTAACAATAAAGTTTCTTTAAAAAAAAACAAACAAGGTCAGGTAGGTTTTTTATTTTAATTTTAGTATTTGAAATTTTACGCAGTGTGGCATAAGCCAGAATGATAGTTATCATAGAAACATGGGAAGCAGAAACTTTCTATGCCCGAGCAGGTGTGTTTTTTTAATCACGACCCACACAACCTAGCTCAAAATGTTAATTAAACACTTGAAAAATATTCCTACATACAGTTATCATAATATTTCGTTTGTTCATAATTTTCGAGATAAGAAAAAAAAGAAAGGAAGCTAGATGCTTAAAAAATTTCTGCTTCCCATTTTTTTTATGATAACTACTATTCTGGCTCGTGCCACACTGCGTGTCAAATAGTAACATAAATATAAAATAAAAGAACATCCTACCTGACCTCGTTTGTTTTTTTTAATGAAATCTTATTGTTAGTTCATAATAAATATTGTTTATCAACCAATTGTGCTTTTTAATGAAATATTTGAATATTCCTACATATACATAAGTATTTATTATAATATTTCGTTTGTTCATAATTTTCGAGATGAAAAAAAATAATAAAATACCATATGGTGCGTTATAAAAAAAAAAAAAATTTCACGCGACGGACTCGAACTAGCGATATACTGACTGTCAGTTCCTAACGCTACCTATTAGGCCACGCTCCCAGTTGAGGAATGTGTCACATCTAGTGGATTTAGCTGTCAGGTAAAACTTCAAAATCGATTATCTCGGTAAATTATGAACGTTGCGTAGAACTACTTCGAAAAATTGTTATTCAAGGTCCAAACTACACGTACCATAAATATCAAAAATTACAAAAATCCGACTACCTTACCTGTTAGATTTAATGTCTATCTCTAGACGTAAATTATCAATGCTAATACGGAGAAGAGTTTGTAAAAATAACAAAATCTGTTTTTTAATGGTAAATGGATAATATTGGATACCTGACCGTAGTTTTCTATTTGGATCAACTTTAAATAACGATTGTCGATATTTTAAAAAATAAAGGTACTTTACTCTTGAGCAAAATTTACATTTTTCGACAAACCTCGTATACGACTGCAAAAAATTGAAATATGATTATTTCATTTTGGATTTTAGGCCATGCAGAACTCTTCATCAAGAATAACTTTTTCTCATAAAACCAAAAAAGAGAGGGAGCGTTAAATTGACGTCCACGGGATGTCGGTTATTCAATTTTGTATTGCGATGAAAATTGTTTGTACAATTGCGGTACAATAATTGTATTAATTCTAAATTGACACAATTATTGAAGTAAAAATTGTAACGTTAGTTTCTCGTTTAAATCAACCTAAATACGTCCACTGTAAAATCATCGTAGTGGGAGAGCGATAGTCTCCGCCTCCAGCTTAACGCCCGTGCACCCGACCCCGCAGCGATACCTTAGCAGTGTACAGAGAACAGACTCTTAATAGCAATAATAACAATGTCTGTTTTTATTATGATGTGCTTTAATAGATCCGTTCTCCCTTTAATTCGACTATTGTCCGGAGACGCCCCTGGCGAAGCGGGCCGCTCGAAACTGCAAATATGTAAATACCAGCTGTTTCCACTCATTATTCAAGTTACCTTGCTCGTATCTAACAAATAAATACAGAAATTTCTCGTAAGCCGCTTATTCGGGGCTGCTTAAGCGTACGAATGAACACAAACGAAATCTCGAGTACCTGAATCCTACATCATCCCCTTAGAAATAAAATTTATGAATTTACCATCAATAATTTCGCGAATAAGCTAGTGCGGCGTACAGTCCGAACAAAAAGCGGTAGCGCGTATTAAAAATTCAGCAAGATCGCCCGGTTCTTTATGAACTTTTTTAATCCGGAGCATCTGCGGGGCTCCGCGGCATCTGATGACCCCCGGGGGTGGCTTAAGGTATTATGGGGCGAGGGGTGACTCATATGACTACCGGAGGCCGCCCTAGGTGCAGCATCCCCGCTGTTCTGATCTGATTGTGTGCGTGTGTTTGTATGATTCAGTTATGGACCCTTGTGAAATTAGCTGTATCGACCTTATTGGTTTATTCAATTTCGGACGTGGATATGTACTGAGTTTGGTTATATTCCTTCTTATATAGACGCTTCATGCATCGTTCCAAAATATAAAAGTACAAGAGCGAATTTTGGCGTAGAAATAGTTATCCCACTCCTGATATCTTGAATTCATACGCAGAGGGAAAAATGCTGTAAATGTTCGTGCAGTTGTAGATAAGACTATCTTAATTTGAAGCAAAATAGACATCATATGCAGGTAACAGTTCCTATAATCAATTGTCAATGTCTCTAAATGCAATACCTCTCATTGTTTTTATTACCATTCTGTCCTTATGTACATCATAACAATTCAGCTAGTAATGTTTTACAGCTACCCTGTCGTATCAAAATTATTGCAAAACCCAACAGCCGATCAGAAGTGGGATCCCACTTCTGATCCCAGGGCAGCCTATCGAAAGGTGGGTAAAAACTCGGACGATAGCATTTGCGAAATACATTGAACCGCTGAGAACCGCCCTGCGGCGAACGGCCGATATAAAAATGGCATTATTGGGATGATAACGCGGGTCCGTAGTACACGAACTCCGGCGGAATTTTCTAATTAAATCCGCCCGTGCTGCATAAAGGCCGTTATGGAATTCATACCTGAAAGCTAACAACTGTTTGACATAACTGGGCGGTTGCTTTCATTACATTCCCTGTTTGTAAAGCCTGGATTGTTAAAAAGCAAAACTTGCCCGGAATTCCCGATCCGGTGGCGGGCGACGGATCCACTTTCAGCCTTGAATTTGCAAAACATCCCGGAAATATAATAAAAGAGGGATAATTGATTTTTTTTCAGGACTCCAGTCCTTACCTTACCTTTTTTTACTTTGTTTGTGTACTTTTGTAACTACCAAATAATGTGTATTAGTTTTATCATACATTATGGGGATGTAATGTAATTAATTAGTAACAATTTTCTTTCACAAACTTTTTATGCACTGCAGCGAATATAGAGAAACGTCAAAGTTCTATAGAAAAAAAATCATAGAGCGTCATTCACCGCGATCTTATCAAGAACAATATCGTCCGGTAGGCAACCGCGACGGCCGGCCATAAATCTAAGTTTCTCTTTATAGCCACCTTATCTGCCTAATAGGCCCTATCAAGCTAGCCCATGTCGCTTTATTTATTTATCTAGCGATATCTCCAACAAATTGTGAGACGCTCGATCCACCTTATCGCCCGAATTATTGTCATTGTTGATTATTACACGAATTCCTCGGTGGTAACGGCCGGATAAGGTCATGTTTCATGTGTCAGATCCCTTGAATAGTAGAGTTACAGCTGCTACTTCTCGTTTTAATATAGTAGGTTCGCTTAAGAAATCATTACGTTCAGTATTTAGAGTGATTTTATAGTTTGTATGGACAAAGTCATGAAAATAACTGTACAGGGGCATATAGACTCTCCAAATTAATATTTCTCATTGAAATAATTTTCAGAGTCGACGTTCGAACACTCTTCAGGCTGGCTCCGCCAAGTCGCGAAGCTAATCTTCGGTACAGTGTCTGACATTTGGCCTCTTTGGGCTCTGCTCTCTGCTCATGTTTTCTTAATATTTTGCGCTGGGGGCGATTTCTAGTGCTAGATTTGAAACTTAGGCGAAATTATAAAGATTTATTTTATTATCCCTGAAAAATGGGTGCATATTTTTATTACCGCCACAGAGCTCATCCAACGTGCAGATGTAGCCCTTTCGAGCGGCGAGGCAATAAGAAAACAAAGCACTCAAGAAGACTCGCTCCCAAGTAAATATTTTCCACCTGACTAATTCCAGCCATCGCAAAAACAATCCCCCTGGAAAATAAAGCCGTTGTTCCGCCGGGCCATCTGCGACCGACCGGGGCAATCACCGAAACCCGGGCATCCTTAACCCCTTACGACTTTTTAAACAACTACCCGCCAGTTTATACCCTCATATTTCCCGGATTTTTCTCCGTTGCCGATCATATTTTCCGGGTTTATGCGGAGAGTCATTAAGGCAGGTGCAATCTAGGGATTCCGGACCGGCAGCCACTAATACGTATGGATTTAATAATCCGGGCGGATGTTCCGGAGAGCGGGGAGCAGGTGCGCCTGGTGGCGAGCCTAAGACGAGGGGCAGTTTGCATGGAAATGCCCCTGTATGTTGGCTGAGCGGCAGGTTTGGTTCCAATTTTAGATGGATTGAGCCTCGCATATGCCTGTGGGGCTTTAATTGGTCGATAGAGGGCGCAATTAAGCGGAGGAGAACAGTTAAGATTAATATCAAGTATTGCGTTGTCTATATTTCACGTCACAAGAAATAAAAAAATAGACACATTTTTATTTTACACGAATTCACGCAACATCAGGAGTGGGATAAAGTTCAATCTCTGCGTTTTTCACACTAAAGTAAATAACCGTCATATAAATCGATACGCCACACACATACCACTAAATCACTGCCCCCTTGCAACCCCCAATTAATAATTACCCGGCTTAAAAGAGAATCCGGTGGCTGGAGAGCGAAGTATCGCACGAAATGCGCCGTCATCTCGCAAGCCGCGCCAGACGGAGCAATAATTTTAATTTCATAAGTTCGGTCACGGAAGAAGCACCAGTAGCTTAATTAATCATTCAAGGAGAGAACTGGGATTTAATTAAACCAGAAGTAGCTTGTTCGTGATGGCGAATATCGCAGCCGCCACTCCAAGCGTCTCGGGAGCTGCTGCGGCTGTCCGCAGGAAGTTCTCGTCACAGCAGGAAAGGGTTTCTCTTTTGACAAGATGAGATTAAATAGACTTTTTTTCCCCTTTTTCTACGTCTTATGCATAAAGAAGTAGTTTTAACGTTTTTCGCTTCGGTTTCGAAAGCCGAAATATTCGAAAACGCAATAAATGTTGCATTTCTAGCCCCTGTATCAGCAGATACGTACGGCGTCACTAAAAAAGTTATCTACGCATCAATCCGAAACTTGCAGTATAAATGCCGTACAAAAATGTCGAAATGCCGGAAACCACCCCCCTTGGTGGCCAGGTTTAGCTTACCTGTGTACTCAATTGTACCAACAAAAATTGACGGCATAGTTTCTAAAGTTACTGTTATATGTGGTAGTACTGATTTATAAGTAATTCATGCTGGGTCAAATGACCCCTTGAAAATTACCGATGGGCTTGCAGTCTATTGCTCCGATCTCAGTTTATTTTATTATTTTATAGTATTTTTTCACGTCTTATGCTTGTATTTTATATCAACTGAAACTAGCTGAAACAATGAACAGCTTTAAAATACATAAAATAAAACATATACAATACTTCAGATGATGGTATTAATTTGAAATACAATAATGAATTCACCATTTCCGTGCATCTGCATTGCATCTAATAACAAAAGTCTAATTGACGAGGTCGTTGCGTGATACGAGTTTTACTATTCACTGTTTTGCCTTATCAAAAGGATTTTTGTAAAGCTTAAAGCTGCAAGGCATATACAGGCGAATTACTCATTCATTATCGTTATCTAAAATATGTAACTGTCTCGTTTAGACACAGCACAATGTCCTACAGGAAACGATACTTTTCCCTTTTTGTCTCGGTAACACGTGAATAGTTTTTTATTCTAATTGTATTTTTAGTTTTGCTATAACAAATGAAGCTTTTGCTAGGTCTATTTCTACTGGACTGAACCGTGCTATGGAAAAGTATTATTTATTAATAATTCCCGATAACATTTCTGAACACACCAACCGCCAATCCATTATATCGCGTGCGACCAGAGTGTATGAATAAGTAACGCACGAAGCTACCGAATATAACTCAGTTATAGCCGCAGTGTATTGTTATGAGTACGATCTTAATCGCGGAGTGCCATGTAGTGGAATACGCTGCCCCCCAGACGATGTCATTAGCCACTTTATTATGATATGTACTGTAAATCATAGGCGGTGTGGTGTCGGGGGTAAACGGCTTCAGCTACCTGTTCTGCATAAGGAAGTCCGAGGTTTACGAGGTTTATGAGTTACTTTTCCGAAAAGGTAAAAGTATCACGGTGCCAAATCAAGCGAATACGAGGAATGGTTGACAGTTAAAATGTGATTTTTAGTCAAAAAATCGGTCACAAGTGTCGATCGATGAGATAGCGTGCAACAAACTCATGCCCATGAAATCGTAAAAGCAAAACAACATTGTCTTCACTTTTGACTTATCCAAATGAGATTTTATGGATTTCGTGTCCAGGGAAAAATATTAATATTCCTGGGGATTCCCCGGTAGATAGCAGAGAGACGTCGACGTGTGGTACTAAGCCGAAAACGTCGCGACACTGAAAGATTCCGAGCCTTGGCTGAATGGATTCATTAATCTTTTTCTTTACCCCCCACACGAGACAGGGTAATTAATAAAAGTTCAGATAGTGTCACTCAATTAGCTCCAAGTATGTGGGGCTTGGGAATTGAAAAGCGGCTCGCTTTTTGTGTGGTATTTTTTCATTCCGAAGGAAATTAAGTAAACGAAAAATTAACTTTACCTTTTGACACCAGCTGATATGAGCGATTAGCGAAAAATGTGTCAAGTAAGTCATAATTTAACTATTTTCACAAATAAGTACACAAGAGAAATATTACTTGTATTATTTTAAGGAAAATAGCTCATACAAGTCAGTATAGACTACATCTAGCTGACTTCACTTCATTTAAATCATTAACGGTGCGTAAGTTTCGAACTTTTACACCGACACTGGCATTTTCGCCATATGCTCCGCTTATCCCATAAATCACACCTTTTGATCGCAATCAAAGCAACATGGAAACAAATTTCGAACTATCGTCCATGCCGACTAATGCCTACAACTCGCGCCGAATTCCAAAGCGGTTATTACTTTCCCGATGTGACATTTATCGAGCACGCCCCACGGCGTTTTGACTGCCCTTAATACAGCCATTACGGCGGGTCACAATCAAACGCAGATGACACCGCCGGAGAGCCCAAATCTCGCAATAATCCCGCGCTCTAATGCCGGAATTTCCCCCAGGACAGATGCGACGCCGACCGGCGTCTCTTCTTGGGATTTGGAGGCCGACGGGGTCGACGGTCGCGCTATATGTTTAATACCGGCGTTGGGTCTTAAGCCTAGTCGATAAGTTGTACCTTAGATCGACGTGTACAAATGTTAGAGGAGAGAGACAATGAGAGAATGATGAGAAAACTGGATCGAGACTAGTTTAAACTTGTCTGACACTGGAAAAAATAAATGAAAATGGAATAATAAAAACGCAGTACAAGGTTTTTTTCCTAAAATACTTCCTAGGAGGTCTGAACTGCATATGCCTATTCTGAAATTCAAACCCCACTTTGTGAAATACAATTGAAGCTTTCAGGAATGTATGTAGCAAGGGCAAGGTGAACAACGCGGCAGTATTACGCCTTACATCAACTACAATAAGTGTTGATTAAACTAAAGACCTTGCGTTTAATCGCATCGAAACGAAATAATCGCTACCAAAGGAACGACACATCTCGATCCCATTCCAGCTACAATTATTGCGTTCCCCGACGGAAGGGCACTGTCTAAACGCTGGAAGGGGCTTATCCCGGTGCCAGTCATTGCGGCCGAGGCAACAATTGCTGGATTAGCGAGCTGACTCAGCCGATTTGTTCGTTCATCGGCCTCATTGTTATTTTTAAGGTTTTAAATTGACTCGAATGGCGCTGTTAGTTTGATTTCCGGACTCATAACGCCCTCTTTTAAGTTTCATTAGGGGTATTTGCATAATCGCGCGTCACGGAAAAACCGCCATGTCGCCAGGCGATTATAATGGACCTTAGGAAAAATAATAACCAATTCTTTCTTGCAATTCTTCTAGTTTCTGTAGTTGGGAAATCTGGGCAATGGTGGTGGAATCAGTTTTATTTAATTTACTCGTGTCTACTTAAGAAAACAAGGCTTTCGCAATTCTCTTGTGCATCATTTTTTATTTTCTTTTGTTTTGTACGTCCTATTGTTTATTTTTTACAATACTTTCTTCTTATTTAGCCTATTTTAAAATCCATTTTCTACGTGCGGTGCGATAGTTCGTATTCCAACTTCAAACTCCAATAATTTCCGAAAACTTCCGCGTGCTAGATGGCGCTGCAGCAGCTTAAATATTGAATGGGAATATACGGGAGAGCCCAATACGTGATAAGCATGTAAACAACATACATGTTCATGTTAATATGAAGAAATGGCTGCACGTATTAATAAAGGCTTACCGTGGCAGGAAAGAGGAGCAGGAGGAGGAGAATGAGAAGCCGTCTGGTGTGCTTCCACCTGGAGGTAGCAGCAATATCGCGTTACGATGACGGACTCACATTGTGGGCACGTATCGTGACAGTAATTTGACGTTTTTCAAGTTAGAAACAAAACCATTTGCCTTCCATTGGAGCTGACACAGTTTCTGGGGATCATCAAACTTTCAGAAATATTGAAGGACGTTTTCAGTATCGACCTCTAACATTGAATCGATTCATCTGTTACTTGTATTAACAAAAGTGACTCGCCATATCCATGTGTACCTACAGCGACGATTTAAGTTGCCAACTCCGTAAAGTACCCCTGAATAATGCCGAAGGAAACAATAAAGAAGTTTCGCGCAAACAACACGTTACCCGTAAAGTACGCTCGCAACTCCCTTACCTCTAAGTACACAAAAGACATGGATATTAAAGCAAATCCACCCCGTCCCCTGACGACCGGGATCCTGTCAGTTTTATGAGAATTTAAAATCTTCCTCATACCCGGTGCTTATAGACTCTAGGAACGCACTCGGGCCCGATCAATAACTCCTACGGCATTGTTGTGCGTTTGTTTGCTTCAGGTGGGCGAGAGAGAACCGGGGGTAGCTCATTAGGCAGACGATTTCAGGGGTAGGTTAAATATTCTCGCAACATTGTGCTCACTCTTGAATGAAAGCGAATTAGGGACAGGTATATTGACGTTTATTAAAAGTACTGGAAATATCTCGTTGTTCGGAAGTCGAATCAGACTGTTTTTTTTAGAAAAATTATAAATAAAATAAATTTTCTCAAAAACTTTTTAAATTTACAGTATTTTAAAACTATTACCATTAACCCAAATAAATTTCGGAACCTTAATGGTTTTCTATAATCAAAATTATCCGAATCTGGCGCGGAGTTCCCTGCTGAACTTGCTGCGGAATCACCATTGAACGTGATCGAACGTCAGCCTGGGACCATGTAGTTCAGTAACCAAATATTTCATGCTTTTTATTAGTGTGACGTAATATTACATTTTTATGCTTGTTATTTGCATACAAAATAATCGACAAAACTTATACGATGATTAAAATTTTCATGAGTGTGGAGAGAAGGCAGTAATTGTACGCCTATACCTGATTTAAAAATAATTTGTATTCTATACTACTGCAAAACAACAATAAAATAAAAGACCTACAATAATAGTGAATTATAGTCAATATTAAAAGAACTTCATGAAAGTTTTTGGAAAGACAGTTATAAACACTATCTTTCTCTTAAATACATACGATACTGACGTAGTTGAAAATTGCAATAGCCATCCTGAGCAATTAGTGCCATGTCAGTTTCAGAACATCATGCCATTTCTGAATGACCGTTTGAATACATGTCGAGAAGCAACAAAAACTGGTTTGGCAGTAATCTGTCGGCTTCCTGCTGAGTCTAACAATAGGCAATACTACAATAACTTCCACTTTTAACATCTATGTAACATTTGAAAACGAGAGGGTGACATATATCCATTCTTATCCGCGTAATATTTGAATCATCGACAACTGACTTGAATTTAGGACTGATATAATTTGTAGTGGCACATTTTTATTATGAAATGAAGTTGTTTCTTAACTATCACCGATTACGCATCTAAAAGTATTAAGGGAAACAATTTTCTACCTGTTAAAATATTATTCCAAGTTGAAGACGAGTTTCCTTTTGCTTCAATATTAAATCATACATATTTCAAACTAACCTAACCCCTTCAACCATTCTACTGAGATTTAGCGATTTTTAGTTCTGGGGGAAAATTTTTTGGATATTTATTTGATTGGCTACAAAATAGAGTTGATATTATTTTCGACATTACTTCAATAGCCAGTCGATAATTTCATTTTAGAGATATCTCTTCTACGATTTTTTTTGTATGTGTTATAAAAGCTAAAACTAGCCACAATGTCTGCATATTTTAACGATGAGTATAGCAGATTCACTTCCCTGGGAATTTCTAACTTTTGCAGAATCTCAGGTCCCGCGACCTTCATTTTGGCACCTGCGTCCTTCATATTCCATATCCATCCACATATTTACACGTTGTTTCCACTTACGCCGTCTGGCGCACTACCGTGCAAGCTCATTATACGCCGCGTCTCTCCTGACTTCATACATGTAAATTTTAGATTTGTATTCTGGTGGCACACCCTTAGGCTTCACTTTCTCAGACACTACATTAAAAAAAGTCCGTATTTGCACTGTCAATCGCTGGATTTGAATGAGACGAATCGAAGGAAGCTTTTAATTCACCAATGTTTCCAGTATCAAGATCGTAACACTAATATATTGAGTTTCTCACACTTTATGACCGTTGTCTAAACGTTCGATCACCAGACTCATAAATATCAATAAGAAATTTAAAATCTCGTGACTAGAGTCGGTGGTGCGGAGGCGTTCGCGTGTTATACTGAACTCAAAGGGTCCCATGAGACCCATATAATGGTACCGCTTTTTTTATATGTTCATAACTACGGTTTGTTACATGGAAAGTAGTACACGCTGAAATATTACACTAGTTGTGTTGTACCCTAAATTTACAAGTAAATTACAAGTAAAAAAAATGCAGTTGAACTAGGAACATACAGGGTGGTGCTAAAATGAAGTCAGCAACATTTGGGGAAGCGTTCCTGTTAGGAAGGCGATCAAACGTCGACTGTGACCACTTACCAGTTACAAAGTTAATTATTTCAGTGTTTATTGTGTGTTTATGTGTCTTCATTGTTAAATTATGAAAAAAAAAACATATATATTGGTCGATCAAACATCGACTGTGACCACTTACCAGTTACAAAGTTAATTATTTCAGTGTCTATGGTGTGTTTATGTGTCTTCATTGTTAAATTATGAAAAAAAAACATATATATTGGGGTCACACTGGCCTGTGCAGCGGCGGGGTATGAAAATTACGAAAAACAAGAAAATAACTTCAGTATTTGTCGAGGCGAGCAGGAGTAACATTTTCGTTGGACCCTGTATCGCACATATCCAAATAGTTTTCAAATTACGACAGTCGTACGAACAACCGCCCCCACCGGCCGTCACCATGCGCCCCGCGCCGTTCGACTGGATCACCGCCCGGATCCCGGAGTCTCCGGGGACCCGTTCCCGCCGGATTAGACCGCGTAATCCAGCAGCTGCCGGGACTAACTAGACTTACCGCGCTTCGCGTCTGCACACCTGGTACCCGCATAATTCATATGTAAGCGAAATTATTAGCTTTGCCGGGCGACGTTAAGAAATTACTCTAGATCGGCGGCGGCGGGTTTTTATTCCGGGAGCGGCGAGTGTACTCGTAATTTCCCCTGCGAGCGCCATCTGGAGTCGGATGGGTTCGGGTCAGTCGGGGGCTGCTGGCGTACTACGATTTTTCGTATTTCAACAGGTGATATCGAAATACCAAGAAGTCCGCATTAAGCTAAATCATCGTTTTTCAAAGAAATGTGATTAGTTTTGTTTTATTTTAAAATTTTTTAAATGTAGCGGCCTGTTTCAATGCGTTACTGACCCACACAAATGTTCCTTTTGCCACTCCTTCCTTTTTTGCAGCTTTCCTTCGACGGAAACTGATCCTAGCAGCTCCTTCAACGGGACGTTTTGAGAATTTTTTTTCGACAGTTCCTACAGAAATGTCTATATAAAAAAAGTTCAAGGGATCGTATGTTGCTGTGAATTAAGTGAACTGACCGTCCCCACCGTCGCTCTACAACCACGTTTCCGAATTGTCGCCGGTTTATTAAATTCTCAAAATTAGTTTTGTCGCCGCAAATCCACCCTTCCAATGGCGGTGTGTTTGAAGACGAGAACCGAATTAAGCTGCGAGGTTCGGGCTCAAAATCCGCACCACTTTCCATCTCTCTGCGGATGATTTTAAACGGCGTAGCTGGGGGGCACGCAAATCCAGTAATTAGTAACTAATTACCAAAATTCGATTTAAACAACACGGACGGCATTCAAAGCGTTGTCGGCGCGGCCGCCGACTAATTAGGCCCTCGTCAAGTGCCGCTTCTATCGGCATTAGATTGAATTGAATTAGTTTGCGTTCGGCGGAAGGAGTACATGTGAAGGGGATACGTTATGGACTTGTTCCTGTTTCTGTAGTTACCGGTTTGAAGATCTCAGTAATAGAAACAGATAACACTTTTGTTTAGTTTCAATATTCTGTAATTTTCCTCTATAATTTCCTAAAATTCTTCTTTTTCAATTAGATTTTCAACTGTTTACTTTACCTTCAGATTGATTTGACAACGAGTATGCTCGTCGAGCAGTGGGAGAGCGCCTTAAGATATAATTTTTAACAAATTACTTCGGTAAAGTCAGTACATGACAAGGACATGGTTTTCAATATTATTATCTAACAAACAAAGCCTAAACAATTAGTCCAAGCATTGTAGAGAAATGCTTACAGAAATTATTACCTGGACAAAAAAAATATGACCGTATAGAAAATTAAATTTTAATTTGAGTTTCTTGTTCTTTAAACTCGGTCCAAAATGGCGAACATGGTTAAAAAAAATCGCAAAATTGCAAAAAACGGTTTCTCTAAAATAACTATAAAAATATAGCACCGATTGGAAAATTTTTAATGAGAAAGTTGTAGGTTTTAAAAAGATCTATCGACTGATTTTTTGAAAGTATCGATTGCTTTGTTACTTTTCGAGATATATCGAAAAAACCGTTAAAAATCTTCTCTTTTCTCTTCTTCTATAACTCGTTTACATTTACGTGCCCATATTTGCTATTTACTGCAAGCATAGCCCACGGCAAGCCAAAAAAGTACATTTTTGAAAAATTTAAAAATATTAATTATTTTTCGAGATATATCGATTTTTTGAAAAAAAGGCGCTCTCGAAAATTGGCTAGATCTTCTCAGCGGATAGCCCTACAGTAACGATTTTCGGTTTATTTTCTTCGTAAAGAGTTATATTATCATGCTGTTAAAAAATGTTGACGATTTTATTAATTTTAAGGATCAAAAAATGACTGAAAAAGTTGCACTTTTTTTGGGTATGTTTTTTTCAAATAACTATTTCAATTTTTATTTTATGAAAATAACTTTTAAAGAAAGAAACTGCTGACATTTTTTCACGAATTTAAAAAAAATGTTTTTCTACGACCTTCAGAAGCCGATAATTTTTTTATTTAAAAAAAAATTGAGGACGCAATTAACTTTTTACAGCGATGCGCTTGACGGAGGTTAATGTTGAATACTTATATTTAAAAAAAAAAAAAATAGTAGGATATGTTTACTTGATTTTTAGTAATAGTAATTGAGTAATAAACTGAAGCGTGCAAGCGCTGAATGCGTCAGCTAGACAGGTCGGAGAAGTAGGGGGAAGCGGCGCGAGCTCGCTCTGAAAACTGATGACGTGGAGTCTAAATGGCTCGTACATACAAAAATTCTTTTGTACTTAATCTGGGATAGCTAAACACGAATATTATAGCAATTTCGCCTTAGAAGCAAAATAGACCCGTAAATGTTTAGTTTTTATTTAACTTATATGTATATATTTTTTTCTTTTATTATACTTCTTCACGTAAATATGGACGACGAACAAGAAATTGAATCAAAAGACAATCCGACAAAGAAAAGAAGAATTTCATTCGATAAATAATTTTATCTATATAGGATCCTTTTATAGATATTTTATACAAAGTTGTATAATTATTAAATATTTTTGTAAATAAATTAAATTCTTTAAACTCGGTTTACACCAAAATTAATTAATTATTGAAATGATGAAGTAATTGTTAAAAAGCCAGCAACAAGTACAATATCAGTATGATTAATGAAGCAAGAAAATTAAGGTATTACACGAAAACTACTGTAATATTATTAATTATTAAAATGACGATAAATGCAAAAAAAATGTAAATCCTATTTTTTTTGAAAACATAAAGATTCAATTTTAACCTCCATCAAGCACATCGCTGTAAAATGTTAATTGCGTCCTCAAAATTTTTTTTAAATAAAAAAATTATCTCGGCCCCAGAAGGTCGTAGAAAAACATTTTTTTTAATTCGAGAAAAAATGTCAGCAGTTTCTTTCTTTAAAAGTCATTTTCATAAAATAAAAATTGAAATTTGAAAAAAACATACCCAAAAAAAGTGCAACTTTTTCAGTCATTTTTTGGACCTTAAAATTAATAAAATCGTCAACATTTTTTAACAGCATGATAATATAACTCTTTACGAAGAAAATAAACCGAAAATCGTTACTGTAAGGCTACTGCTGAGAAGATTTAGCCAATTTTCGAGAGCGCCCTTTTTTCAAAAAATCGGTATATCTCGAAAAATAATTAATATTTTTAAATTTTTCAAAAATGTACTTTTTTGGCTTGTCGCGGGCTATGCTTGCAGTAAATAACAAATATGGGCACGTAAATGTAAACGAGTTATAGAAGAAGAGAAAAGAGAAGATTTTTAACGGTTTTTTCGATATATCTCGAAAAGTAACAAAGCAATCGATACTTTCAAAAAATCAGTCGATAGATCTTTTTAAAACCTACAACTTTCTCATTTAAAATTTTTCAATCCGGGCTATATTTATTTGGTTATTTTAGAAAAACCGTTTTTTGCAACTTTGCAATTTTTTTAACCATGTTCGCCATTTTGGATCGAGTTTAAAGAACAAGAAACTCAATTTAAAATTTAATTTTCTATACGGTCATATTTTTTTTGTCCAGCTAATAATTTCTGCAAATTTAACATTAATCCGTGACAGAATGCTTGGACTAAATCGATGTTATAGCATTCTCTTGCCTAAAAAGTGTAATACTAAAGATCTACAACTGATTTGTTTACACGTTATTCAAATACCACGTCACAAAGAACACCATATTAAAAATACCAACGATCGCGGTACAAAACCTACTTTTTACAGGCGTGTTGTCGAACACGTTAAGTGAAGCATGTGTTTCAAACCACAGAAACCATTATTGTACCACCAAACCATCAACGCGGACCCTTCGAATAGTAAATTCTCCTTCGGCGTCGTGCTGCACAGCGTCTGAAATATGTTGCTAGACCGCCGAGAGACATAAGGCCTTTGTTTATGAAATCGGTCACATAACTTCTTCACCGACAGATATATGACACGCTATGGAAATACATGGGACTGGAATCTTCGATTTTATCGCTCAGTCCACGGGAATAGACGCGGGGGAGAAAGTTGTGGGTTATTTAAAATTATGTATATTTTATTTATTACTTCTTACTTCTTAGTACGAGTGAACGATAGTGATTAACATTTATTGAAAGTGAAATTAACTGTATTTTCTTTGTTAGCATCATCATCAGATTACATTAATTTTCAATAAGTCCTTCGCTATATTTGACAGATCGTTAATAAAATAAAAAGAAAAAACAGTAGCAGTCCCAAGTTAGAACCTTGGGGAATACCCGAAAATTATATCATTATGCGCTTTTAAGTAAATTTTAAATAAAAGTAGGTATCTGTTATCCACATAGACATAATAAATGTTTTATTCATGTTCCATTTTTAAATTTTTTATCAAAGAATCGAGTCTATAAAAACGCAAAGCGGGTGTGTAAATCAAAAATCTGGCGACCCTCTTCCACAGGTGACGTGGAAAAAGCGATCTTCTTCGAGGCCCTCATCTACCATGCAAATGTCGAATCGCCCTTTTTGTTCTTTCCACACTACCTGCCGCTTCATTTAGAGAGGTCATTGGTCTCACGCCTCCATATTCGGGGGTGGAATGTCGACGAATTTTTCGCTTGCTCGATAGGAGCGTGAAAGATTTCTCATTTGTGCGATTCAAATTCGAAGAGGTGGATCAAAAGATGTATATATGTAGTAGGTAGATATAAGTACGGAAATTACCGGTTTTACTGTTCAATTCCAGGTCAGATATAGGCATCTCAATATTTTTTTAAAAGCTCTCTAAACACTGTTAATGCCAACAGTGAATATAGACTGTGCGTCAAGAATATCCCATAGATTTTTCTATTTGCTACGATTTGTTTACTTTACGGGAATATGCATTATTTATAGCAATTCTACATAATCTCAATCAACTTATCTGCATAAAAAGTCCATTAACAAAGCACGATATACAAATAACAAATGCCTGGCGAGTTTATTGCCTCATATTTTGTCAACAAAACGATAAGAACGGAAATTAATAATTATAACAGCTCCTTATGAGATAACATAGTGGTTCCATAGCGTATCATGAATTTATGGCCGGTATCATCTTGGAGGCTTTAACTCCAGGAATGCTTATTTGGAAATTATCATCATAAATTTCGAGGCGTATAATAAATCTTCCTTTAACAGCTTACGTTAAGTACTACACTAATGAGTGATTTTTATGTGAGATACTTAGGTTTGCCCCTAACTGGATGGTATATGCTATTTCCATTAAACGTATACTTCAGATATAGAAAAGTCACTCGAAACCAGAATTTTATGGTACTTGGAAAAAAATTGAAATGTAAGTGCACATACGAGGATATTGGAATTTTGTTTCTTGACCTCTACAGTATAACGTGGATGTCCATCTCTTCCATAACCCTGTATAAACAATAGAAAAACATCGGATAATCTAATGAAAGATATGAATGAATTCTTAATAATCCAACTGTTTGCACATAAATCCGATCAGCTAACGAAGTAGGCGTGCGTCAGACCTGCCTTAAATAAATATTCTCGAATTCGGGTCCGTAATTAAAATTTAAAACTTTAAACGAAACACTCGGAAACAAACGCTCCACCCACCCATATCCAATTAAAGAGCCAATACCATCAATTTCACCCTCTTAATTAATTAATTACAAAAGACTGTTTTCCGAAATTGATTTTGAGTGTTCGTACTCGAGGGCCAATATTTCCTGCAATGAATTACAAAACATCCAGCCTACAGCTTTAATCTCCAAAGTTTTTCTCATCTTATTATAAAGTTTAATTAGATCCAGTGCCGTGGGCAGATAGTTTAGCGAGAGGACCCGAAACCTCTTAAAATAGAAGAAAAGATCGTGATGTTTATCAGTTTTAAACGGTTTATCCAGTACATATTTCATGTATTTGTTTATTATTTTCTTTTTATACTAATACTATTAACATCTTGTCTTTGTATTAATTATGTATTTATCCTGATTTCCAGTTTTCTCCATGTGGATGGGGCAATGTTTCTATTCGTCGACTATGTATGGTAAGGCGCATTATCTATGACAATCACTGCGATGAGAGAGAGAGAGAGACAAAATAGATGTAAACCATTTTTCAAATATTCACTATTCTTTCAGTAATCGGAACACTATGCTAAAAGAATAGCACATTACAACTTCCATGCCATTTTAACAAACCAAGAAGTACTGTCGACTATCTTGACACTTAATTCTTTTGCATTTCTAGTGACTCGGCCCGGTAATCGCCTCCTATCGAAACATCGATCGGCATCACCAAGCCAGTTACCTGATGACGGACTGCCGGAAATTAAACAGTGACGTCCCGATAATTAAAGGGCACCTCTGGTCATATCAGCGGCTATAATGAACCCCGCGCGGGGCGGCCGACACTCGCAATCACGCCCCCTTGATTAATGGTTCGCCCGACATGCTCCACATCGACCTGTTCATATATCATGCCGGCCAGACTCCGATATAACTGTAAACTGTTTCAATTTACCCCGGCGAAAACTATGGAGGTGCCGCGCATGTCCCAGTGGCGGAGAGGACTGCAGTGTGGTGTAGGGTTGGCTGTAGAGCGGTTTATCTTTTGTTACATTAAACCCCAAGAGTTCCACGATTAATCGTCCCCAGGGATCATAACATTTACATGTCTGCATCTGATCTAACGCTTGGCATCGATCAATTTATTCGACACATACCTAGGGGTTCCCTAATGCCTGCCCTGTCAACCCGACGTGCGGATAAACAATCCAGGGTTTTTGAGTATTGTGGCACGTGTTTTTATGGCAGTCAATAGTTTTGTGTATCGTGAGCATAGAGCGGCCCACAGCTTGACTATAGATTTAGCCTATTTCTGGCACCACAACACGTATTTCCGCTTCTTAGTATAATATATATTACTACTATTTGTTTATTTGATAGTCGCTACAAAGTTTCCGATGTCTAGTTATTACTCTTTTATTTTTATTTCCAATTTATATTTCTTTCACTGAAAGAACAGTTTGGAAATAACTTTTAATTTCAAGAAACTATTTTCCTTGATCTAGCTATTATTGGTGTACTTTTATAAAAATTGGAACCTACAATTAACTCACTTTCACTAAACATAATTTTTATTCTATAAGTTTCACTGTTGTTGTATACAGTTTGACTTTTTTATTCACCCCTTGATCTTCACGGACGTGGAAAACTTTGGATCTTATCGCTTATATTATTCCTTCATACACGACTTCAAAACAATTCACCCCCATTAAACACAATTACTAAGTAGTAAAAGTTCCCGTAAATTATAGTATTTTTCGTCCGCATCGGTCATTATTATAAGTATCACAATTTCCACGACTCGTAAATTATTACGGAAAAAGACTAACCGTTCTCTCCCCTCGTTCTCTAAATAATTAATACGCAACATCTGTCACAGAGCGTAATTTTCCGAAAATAAAACTATCAGGCTCAAATATTTAACAGCTATACCCGGCATCGGCCTCCCCACACCGCCAGACATTGAAAGTGGAATTCCCTTCCAGCGTCGGAGTGAAAGAATGAATGTCAGTTTTGCAGAAAAGCGCCCAAACCGCCGTTGTACTGGTAACGACTGGTTGACAGACGCATTGTTAACTGCGACTTGCTTAAATACCATCCAAAGAATATGTCAGACTCACTCTGTCGGAAATACATTGATAATAATGAAACGAGGAGCTGATTTGAGCGAGGGTGATGATAAAAAACGAGTCGCTTTGCATTTTCTGCATTAAAATGGAGTTGTAAGGGTTGCGCCCGATGGAAATGCAACTGTTGAAGTGGATGATCCTTTATGCTGGCAGTTGGCTTACCAGAAAACTTATTATTATTCGTACAAGCACATCCCAACATTAAATCGTATGATTATGTCAGTTTAATGGTATTTGGATTAGGTAATGAGTCAAAATCACCCTGTATATAATTATTGATACTTGATTCCGGTCATATTTTATTTTAATTATGTAGATTTCCGACTGACCCTCTGTCACGAAAATTTTGCGTTGCCCGCCGGGCTCATGAAAAAAACATCAGCACAAAACCGTTTGAAACAATGGAGATTGACGAGGTTATGATTAGCTGTGAAAAAATCGATGCGAATCTGTTTCAATTCGTTTGTGCAGGGGCGACGGGTGTTAATTGCTTAATACGTAACTGCAACTCCCATTTAAATAACATAAATATTCATCGCTAGCGCGCATAACCCTTTCGCGAGTAAATGACATTTTGAAAAGGTCTTTTTTCTGCGAAATTGCCAGCTAGAACCATACGCGAGGGGCGAGTGGGGCAGTTTAAATATGTACAACTTTCCCAGTCGAAAGAAATTTTTATAGTAGGTGGATTATTGTTATTTTTTTACAGGGTGTCCCATAAGCACATGATCAAAAAGGTACTGCGACATTCTTTGGCTCAAAAGAAGACGATTTGACCTAACTACCATTAAGAAAAAATGTTTGGTTCTCTCTGCTATTGACTGTCAAAGTTCTTGAAAAGAAATATGTTTTTTTGTAATATCTGGAGAATGTTACTATGGATTTTAATGAAACTTGCTGGATTTGTTCCTAACTAATACTCATGTTTTGATGAAGCAACCGCGCCCATCCGCCTTTTGCTAGTGGTAAATTATTGCGGGTCATGGTACAAGAATTACCAGAACTTTTTAGTAGGTAGCTGGAATCAATTCATTTTATTTTTACTGATGCATCAGTCTTTTTTCGAGATATTCAGGCTCTTACTTAGGAACAAGTCCACAGTAAATTTCATTAAAATCCATCGTAACATTCTCCAGATATTACAAAAAACATTTTTTTTTTTTCAAGAACTGACGGTCAATAGCAGAGGAACCAGACATTTTTTCTTAATGGAAGTTAGGTTAAATCGTGTTCTTTTGAGCCAAAGAAAGTCGCAGTACCTTTTTGATCATGTGCTTATGGGACACCCTGTATATAAAAGGTAATTACTTTAGTGAAAGTAAATTAGAAAGGAGGTCAACGAAAAACTCAGTGTTTTCGTTTCAGATTTTGAACCGAAATCGGCTATAAATTAAAAATTGTATTTTTTGTGAATATATTAATGATCTTTGTCTCACTAAAAATGCTCGTACTGTTAAATTTATAAATTTTCGTCGAGAAAGATATAGCCACAGCGAAAAATCAGGTTTCAGATTGACTACAGCACCCTTTTCCCTTTAAATTGTGAATTTGAGAATAAATACGAGTAATTTACAGTGAGGCACCTTCATTTCCTGTCTGCCCCGCTCTCCCCTATCGGTCCCCGACGTTATCAGTCCCATCCACGCTGAAGGCCGAACTCTACACGTTCTCCCACCTAATGACCGCGTTAAATCATCTCGGTAAACACGATTATTTATTAAAAACCTTCCTAATGATTAATGAAGGGGACAAAAACTAATTCCAAATAATGTCCGTGGTCCCACACTTCATAAATTTGAATTTCACGATTTTAATTTTCCTCCGAAGGCGCTAATGGCTCTGCAGCGCGTAAAAAATGGCATTGTGGAGTTGATAAGCCTATTTCGGAACGCACAATGAATTTTTTCGCCCGCGTTTTTAACTTTAAGTTAGTTCGTTATGGAATTCAGTGACTCGGTTATTCGATTCGCGATTCTGTGACGATGATAAGGAAAAATTGAAAAACTTGCTTTAAAGATTGCTCATACTACGGTTTACCAATTACAAGAATATGTTTTTCAACCATTGTGAATAATATTTACCTACCTTTTGAATAATTATCAGTTTTATGCAAGCACAAATAAGCGAAACCATGTTAAAAATTGAAATTGTTGCCAAATGGACTCCTTTTTCTGAATAGTTAAAGACGTTTGATCTCATTTACTTCTAAGCGTCTAAATATGAAGTCTTCATAGATTAAAATCGTAAATTTCCAAGAAATTTATGGCATAACGGCAACAGCAGAACCTAACAATAACATTGTATGAATTATATTTCGGTTCATTATCGAATTTCGAGTTATATTTAATTAATATAGGCTTGCACGGGCTGTTACCACAATAAATTTCAGGGTAGCGTGAAATTTTGACGGGAACTCGACGTCAATTAGGAATTAAAGTTACCATTCGGGTGCTAAATAAATCATAGGAATTTATTGCACTTCGTAAGGTATAAGGTAGGGCAAAGTTGCTAATTAAGCTCCAGCTGCTGTGAAATTCACAAAATAAAAATAAAGTAGATCAAAACACTGCAACAAAAAGTAATAGACGAAGATCGAAAACAACGACATAACGATGCCTGACCCTGATAATAGGGTCATTTGTAACGAGTCTTAGAATTCTTAGGAATTGAAGACAATAAAAAATTTCAAGAGTTATTTTGGTGTCGTTGCTGAGATTTAAGTGATTGAACCTTTCTGCATCGAATAGAAGTGGTCCGGGCATTACATGATTTTGGGGGTGGCAATGGGGAGCAGAATGGTGAATCTGTGACTATTTATCTCTTTTTACACTAGATTTCTCCTAGATATCGTCTCCTTATAATTGACCTAATTGACTTATAATTGATTCAAGTTAACAAAGACTGAAAACTAAGAATATCGCATAGAGACCACCGTATACAGTAAACTCCATTTATTTTCCATAAATTACAGAAACAAGCGACGCGCTAATACTTTTATTGACACAGCGCTGACAAACCGAAAGTTTTACCACAATTTGCTAGTTCGGAGGATAATTAATGCTTCCGCTATTAAAAAGCCCACATCTGGTTCACTTTGTTGTCATGTTCGTAAAATATAAATCTATTTTGAGGTCGTAAATTTCGATGCTGCATCAAATGCCACCGATTCCGTGGTGTCATACGTTTTTTTTTATTGGACGTTAAACTGCTTTAACGTCTTTTTCGGTGACCAAACTTCGTTTGTATCTTTCTCGTATCACTGTTAGAAATAGAGGGATCTCAGTACAAAACTGTTCATTATGTCTCAGAAAACTCAAAAGGGAAACATTTCAACATTCCATATTATTTTCGTGGACTGATGAGGACAGACAAGACCGAAATTATAGCGCGTTCATAGTTAGATCCATATTATATTACTTGCAACCTACAATAAAAGTCAAAGATCATTTTATTTTTTTATTGAGGGAACCCTAATGAATTCTTAAATTTACACGGATGCTATCCACCAAAGAGGAATTAGTTACCGCACCTCCACTAGCGAGTCCCGATTTATTAAAAGTAATTAATTCCACGGGTATATCTCATCCGGGAGAGCAGATGCCGATGGCAGGGAGCCCTAATGGGGTGCTTGTGTGCCGCCTAGACAGCCGGATCCCGGATCGATTCCGGGCGCTTGTCATTTACAACCGACGGAGAAGAGGGCCCGTGCGTGGAACAGTCGCACATATATTATCGCCCTGATTTAGTGAGTTAGCGTAACTCGATTATGTACAAATTGCTCGAATTAGGACCAGCGTTCGCGTTGTTGTTTCGATTAATTGGCACGGGAGCGGGAGCTCAAGCTCGAACTTGAGGAAGAGCGAAGGGAAGGAGAGGACAAGAGTTCCAGGGAACGAATGTTTCTGTTCTTCTTCTGTGTGGTGGCGTGTGGGCCTGCTTTGAAAACTTTGTTGAGTATTGAACATCATTATGACATGACTGGATCTAAAATCGTGGTAATAGCTATCTTACTCCTAAAGAATAAGACATTTTTTACCCAATTCCGAAATAGAAATGGAAATTCCTAGTCTAAAGTCGTAATTCTGAGTTTTAAGTCGGAATTCCGAGTTTGGAGTCACAATTCTAATTCAAACTTAGGAATTATAAATTTTTAGTCGGAATTCCGAATTTAACGTAGGATTTTCAAATTCAAGAACGAAATTCTGAATTTAAAGTCGAAATTCCGAGTTTGAAGTCATAATTCTGAATTCAAAGTTAGGAATTCTAACTTTTTAATCGGAGTTCCGAATTTAAAGTAGGAATTCTAATTTCAAAGACGAAATTTCGAATTCGAATTTTAAAATCAGGAATTCTGAATTTAAAGTCGTAATTCCGAGTTTAAAGTCATAATACTGAATTCAAACTTATAAATTCTAAATTTTTATTCGGAATTCCAAATTTAAAGTAGGAATTCCAAATTCAAAGAAGAAATTCTGATTTTAATATCAGGAATTCTGAATTTAAAGGCGGAATACCGAGTTTGAAGTCACAATTCTGAATTCAAACATGAATTCTAAATTTTTAGTCGGAATTCCGAATTTAAAGTAGGAATTCCAAATTCAAAGACGAAATTCTGATTTTAATATCAGGAATTCTAAATTTAAAGTCGGAATTCCGAGTTTGAAGTCTCAATTCTGAGTTCAAACTTATGAATTCTAAATTTTTAGTCGGAATTCCGAATTTAAAGTAGGAATTCCAAATTCAAAGACAATATTCTGATTTTAATATGAGGAATTCTGAATTTAAAGTCGGAATTCTGAGTTTGAAGTCTCAAATCTGAGTTCAAACTTATGAATTCTAAATTTTTAGTCGGAATTCCGAATTTAAAGTAGGAATTCCAAATTCAAAGACAAAATTCTGATTTTAATATCAGGAATTCTGAATTTAAAGTCGGAATTCTGAGTTTGAAGTCTCAAATCTGAGTTCAAACTTATGAATTCTAAATTTTTAGTCGGAATTCCGAATTTAAAGTAGGAATTCCAAATTCAAAGACAAAATTCTGATTTTAATATCAGGAATTCTGAATTTAAAGTAGGAATTCCGAGTTTGAAGTCATAACTCTAAATTCAAACTCAGAAATTCTAAATTTTTAGTCAGAATTCCGAATTTAAAGTAGAAATTTCAAATTCAAAGACGAAATTATGATTTTAATATCAGGCATTCTGATTTAAAGCCGAAATTCAGAGTTTTAAGTCACAATTCTGAATTCAAATTTAGGAAATTCTAAATTTTTAGTCTGAGTTCTAAATTTAAAGTAGGAATTCCAAATTCAAAGACGAAATTCTGATTTTAATATCAGAAATTCTGAATTTAAAGTCGAAACTCCGAATTCCATCTAAACTACTGCCAATCTATAGCGAAGAGAGCATATTTCGAGAAACAATAAAAACAACAGATGTAGCACACTAGAAAATAAATTAATTTACAAATACATTTTACAATTTTAACCAAATCAAAATTCATGTTATAAAGAATATCCTCTAAACCTCAAGCTCTTAATATGAGCCTGTCGTATGAAGACAACAAAATGACAGCATCCCCTGCCAATCCGAGATAACATCAAATCAGAATTCCCACCGCAACCCCGTCGACTTTGACCCACTCCATTGTATTCCCAAACCTCCGGATCCGAACGTGTCAATTTTTTAATACACTTTCGAGACCCTGCAGGCTCAGCAGCGGCTGCATTGTTCCCCGTTATAAATGAAATAGGAAGGTAACTCGACAGAGAACTGATTTTGAATCGGGGGCATAAATAATGCAGCTTAGCCGTGATTGAGACAGGTCGGCTTTTTGACGTCGAGGTTGTACCCGTGCAACTAATACATATTTGATTCGGCTGTGGGGTGCACGCCAGTGGCGTGTGGTCTTTAGGACACCCCCGTGGCGGCTAACTTGCGTATTTTCATCTGTAACACTGAAGATGTACAAAACGTTTCAGAGATTTAACCAAAAACGTATTTAAAAATTAGTAAGAAATAAGTTTCTGTGTATATCTAAAGTTGCAATTTTGATTTCAAACTCAGGAATTCTGAATGTAAACTCAGAATTCCTAGTTTAATGTCGAAATTCTGAATTTAAAGTGGGAATTTCAAGTTTCAAGTAGGCATTTTGAGTTCATTGTCAGAATTCTGAGTTAAAACTCAGAAATTCTGAATTTAAAGTCAGGATTCCGAGTTTAATGAGCAATTCTTAGTTCAAATTCGGGAATTCTAAACTTAAACTTTTTGTTTAAATTTTGAGCTCTGAAATGAAGTCGGAATTGCGAGTTTACTGTCGAATTTCTGACTTTAAAATTAATTTAAAGATGGATCTCCGATCTTAAAATTGAAACTCTGAGTATAATGTCACAACTCTGATTTTAAATTCTAAACCGATGACTGGAAATTGTTCAACTACTAGCATTATTAGTGTTAACATAGTTATAATGAATCAGGCCATATTTTGCGAACTACATATTGGGAACAATTTTTTATCGTAACAAATCTGTAAGTACAAAAACTAGACTATATCCCGATATGGGCTGAACCCTTTTTTGCAAAACAACAGCTCCAGGCTTAACGGACACAGCCCCCCTTTGGGAACCTACGGGACGTACACGTGACTGAGAGGCGATTCTGAATGGATCGTATGGGAAATATCCTTTATGGAAATATGCGACTGAATGCATTAGCGGGTTCAGCCCGACGAAGGGTGTTATCGAATTAGTTATGGACCTGCGATGCAGGCGCTATTAAGGGTTTATTGTTCGGCTTGGGATCGCCGAAACCAGTTTTATAAATTGAATTTGTGCTTTACATTTTAATAATAATAGACCGGGAGATATTAGACTGAAGTTCGACGACGTCTTTCTCGTTTATGCCTCTGAGAGTACTAAAAGGTAACCGAGAGACAAGTACAATAAACTAAATTTAAAAGATGGGCTGCGGGACACCTTCGTGAAAATTCAATTTTCCTTTTTAAAAAAATAATGTGTACAGCGACGTATTTCTCACTTATGCCATGTTCGTAAGTTGAAGAGAAGTATCGATTTTATCACGAAATTTTTTTGGCATAAGTGTCGCAAGGGGCCTAAAAATGGACAACTTTGTAAGAAAATGTGAAAAACATCTTTATTTGTCCACCAATTTCTCATTAATGCCAATTAGAAATATGACATTATTATATTCGAAATGCTCATAAAAAACATTGGCATAAGTCCTACTAAGGACTAAAGAAAATAGAGCTTTGGAAAAGCTGCGGAAAATTTTTATTTTCATTCTATAACTTTCTCATTTATGCCGTTGAAAATTTATGATACTTACTATAAATAATGTACTGTGTCAAGTAGGCATCACTCCTCTATGGGTTCAATATGAAGGCATAAGTCTCAAAGTTGTAGGAAAATTCATGAAAATTTTTACGTCTTTCTCGCTTATGCCATTTTGCATGCACGTAGGAAACTACATTATAAAGTCATATAAATGTAGGCATAAGTCCACATTGGATTTTCATGTTGTAAATTAATTTGAATTTTAATATGAGTCAGGTCGACAAAGTAGAAAAATTATAGAAAATTGCCACAATTTTCTCGTTTATGCCGTTTTGTACACGAGTAGAAAATATTATTAAAAGCCACTTTCAAGAGTGGCATGAATGCCACAAGGTACCGTCGTATGTAAAATTTTTTAAAAAGTTGTCAAAAATTACAAATTGCGGTTATTTCCTCGCCTGCGCAATTTTCGATATACTTAAATTAATTTAAAAAATGTATGATAAATAATGCAAGTGTCGGAGAAGATATCTATATAAAAAATGAATATTTCTAACTATAAAAGGGAATAAAAAATTTAAAATAAAAAAAATTTCATGAAAAAGAGAAAGCTTTATATTGGGTTTAGTTTGATTTTTCGACATGTTATTTTTTATTACGATAATTCTTAATAACTTATAATAAAGCTGGTAGTAAGGCCTTTATTTTGATCCGTTTTCATCAAGAGCTGCAGATAAAACTGTTTGAAATTTGAAAATGTAAAAAATCATAAAACCGAAAAAACTTTTTATTTTTGATATGCTTTAATTTTAAGTTAATAAAAATTTGTATTATTTTAAGTGTTATTGTTTGTGTTAGTTATAATTAAAAATTAGTAATTCAAAGTCTTTGAGGAAGCATTCTGACAATTGAGTTGGCAGCGGTTTTTCAATTCAATTACTATTACTTAAATAAATCTTTTAATATAAAAATAAAATGTATAAAAGTACAAATTAAGTAATTAAGGTACAAAGTACCAGAAACAAAAAACAAAATTCAATATACATGATATTAAATCAGTTATAAATCAGTTTCTTCCCTATGTATTCTAGCTTAATTATTTCTTCTTCTTCTTCTTCTTCTTCTACCTTAGTCGGCTCAATTCAAGTAGATCATCCTTGCACTGAAGCGGTTAATTCAAATTATATAATATTTTTAATTTTTAAAATTTAAATATATTGTTCATAAATACGTATGGTCTATTGTGATAAAATACTCTACTCATTTACGAACAAACGAGAAATTTGTGGCAATATTATATAATTTTTCTTTTTCTGATCATGACTCAAAGAATAATTAAAAATCATTTCTAATATGTGGGGACTTAAGCCGAAATAGTTTATTATTAACTTTCATTAAATACATGAATTACTTATATTTATAAAAATTAAAAATACGCTAAATGCAAGTAAGTATAAGTATTTCGAAAATTGCGTAGGCGATGAAATAAACTTTTTAAAAATTTTTACATACGACGGTACCTTGTGGCATTCATGCCACTCTTGAAAATGGCTTTTAGTAATATTTTCTACTCGTGTACGAAACGGCATAAACGAGAAAATTGTGGCAATTTTCTATTATTTTTCTACTTTGTCGACCTGACTCGTATTAAAATTCAAATTAATTTACAACATGAAAATCCAATGTGGACTTATGCCTACATTTATATGACTTTATAATGTAGTTTCCTACGTGCATGCAAAATGGCATAAGCGAGAAAGACGTAAAAATTTTCATGAATTTTCCTACAACTTTTCAAAAAATTTTTAGCATATAGTCCTCACCAGGGACTTATGCCCTTTAAAAAAAATGAATACTTTCATTTTTTTCTTTGCAATAAGCTTTAATTTATTCACGAGAAAAACGTTGACCAAAACGAAAAATTTTCCGCAGCTTTTCCAAAGCCCTATTTTCTTTAGTCCTTAGTAGGACTTATGCCAATGTTTTTTATGAGCTTTTCGAATATAATAATGTCATATTTCTAATTGGCATTAATGAGAAATTGGTAGACAAATAAAGATGTTTTTCCACATTTTCTTACAAAGTTTTCCATTTTTAGGTCCCTTGCGACACTTATGCCAAAAAAATTTTGTGATAAAATCGATACTTCTCTTCAACTTACGAACATGGCATAAGTGAGAAATACGTCGCTGTACACATTATTTTTTTGAAAAGGAAAATTGAATTTTCACGAAGGTGTCCCGCAGCCCATCTTTTAAATTTAGTTTGTTGTACTTGTCTCTCGGTTACCTTTCAGTACTCTCAGAGGCATAAACGAGAAAGACGTCGTCGAACTTCAGTCTAATATCTCCCGGTCTATAAGTGACATCAATACAAGAAAGATACCAATTAACTATATTTTGTCAAAGAGAACGTGATGGTTCAAATAACTTATTTAATTAACTCTAGGAATTAACTCTATATAGGAAACGGTTAATGTGTTGTAAAGTACCAGAGTCGACGGTTGAACACGTCTTATGATGGATCCGCATAGGTCCCGCAGCGGTCTCCGCCCTAGTATTTGATATTTAGTATCTCCGGAATTTGCAGATCTTTGTAGCTGTTAAAATATTTTTGACTGAAGAAAGCCGGTGCCGTTTTTATATGAAAGTGTCGCACTCATCCCCCTCGTCCCCCGCAAAGAGGGTCCTTTGGCAGTCGGGGTATAAACACGCAGATTTATATCTGGTGTCGAAAGGCCACCGTCTGCCGCAGTCGTTAAACTGTTAACAATCTCCAAACAAAAAAGCACGGCCGGTCGGGCTATCTGTGTTTGACCAGAATCGGGCAAATTGATCGGATGGACCCCCGGCGAGTAAATCAGGGGCGACAGGCGACACTTGTCGGGCCTTGTTTGAATGGAGACTAGGAGAAAGAGGAAAATTATGGGTGCTCTAAGAGACCGGTTTCAAGGACACGTCAGTTTTTTGCCATTGTTTACATAAATGACGAAAGAAATGTGTGTAAATCGCTGCTACTGGGTACTTCAGAAGTCATGTTGGAAATATACGTGTTATTTCAAAGACTACACTGCAATGGATGGAAGTAATTAATAATTTTTCATTACATTGCTGTTATTATGGAGTGATTTCGCATGTAATCCAGGGTAATTTGGATTTCCAACATCATTTACAGTTATATAAAATGTCACGTCAGCTAGGAATTGCATAACTTTAGTAATTTGTGAAAGCTATCAGAATTTGTTTGTACTTTAACTAGTTTCAAGAAACACAAACTTGTCAGTCTATTTGTATATGGCATATGGACTCCATAAGTCCACAGCCCGAGGTAAGTATAAGCTCCAGTTTCTACAAGTTAGAGACAGGGGTGGACTTGACTTGATCATCATTGAAAATTATGAGTTGCTAATTTTTATAAAAATATAGGAAATATAGACCTTACCGACAATGATACTATTCATAGAATCGTTTCCATCTTTACCCAAAGTCAGTTTTAATCAATAAATGGAAGAATATAAAGTTTCATGACTTTTCAGTGGACACGTCCATTTGTATTTTAAAAGACACTTTTTCATATACGACCCTGTAATCTTAAAAATATATGCATGATAGATTTTACATCGAAGAAAACATTTGTCTTAAAATTTACAATCTTAGAGACAGTTAAAATGTTAATGTTAATTTTCGAGGAGCCTAATGTTCCTGGTACATGCACAGGTATTGAATTTTCGCACCAACTAAATTTGTACAGGACATACCTAGTACGATGCGAAACATCGCCTTATTGTTAAAAATGTTGTCACCGCCGTTCTTGGTGGTGAAAATTCGAAATATTTGGAATTATTCAAGTTTCGTGACTGAACACATATATAGGTATTGTGATTTTCGAAACCGAGAGAGATACACTAACCAAATTTGGACAAAACATAGCTAACACATGATTTTCGTGATACATTGACATAGATATCCGCCCTGTCAAGTGCGAAACCGACGAATCCGGCCCTGCGTTCGGCCAGGCCAATCAATATCGCTACTGTACCAAGCACCGTTCCGAAGCTCGCCACCTCCCTGAAGCGCACGCGCGTACCCAGACTTAATATATCACCTGTCTGTAGGCAATATTGTAGGCCAGAAATGATGGAGCGCCCTCACAATTTGTTCCCAACACTACACGTAACCATCTATTTAAAAATATTCCCGGCGTTTAGGGTGATTGATGGAGGCTGCTTAAAATGCACAACTTTTGTTTCCCCCGCATGCGACAAGAAGGGACGCTGGCCCCTCGGAGAGGACGCCAAGGTATGGCCATCCATTTTGTAAGGGATGTAGGTAGCCCTAGGCGTCTGCGATGACGGTGTTTCTTGCAAGATTGATTTTCCGGATCTTACACAGTCCGCGGACAACCGACATGCCTGTATTTATGCATTGTGTTAAAAAATGTAAAACGAATTATATCAAAGAGGTCTTTAATTACAGATCATTAAAATCGCAATATTTTCAGCATATTCATATCATAATTTACCCACAGCTCATCTAGCTCACTTCTGTACCAAATTTTGTTCCATCCAACTGGAAATATTGGAATTATTAACCCAGAGACCTATCCGATACCCAGTAACATACAGCGTCAGCTTCTCCTGATTTGCGGTATCGATAACGTCGCTTAATCACCAGTTAATTCCACCTAATTATCCTGCGGCGGCTGCAGGGGATAGCTTCAATCACCGCCCTACAGAAAAGCGAAATCGTATGCCGGCTCCACGTGACCTCCTGGTGATCCATGTCGACGGCGGAGTTGCGGAGATGCCACGAACCTCGCTTTACATTGCGGTTACGGTCTGGCGTAATGCATCTGTTTCCAGTACGTTAGGGATGCATTTTGCAGCTCGCATTTGCAGGTATTCGCCGGAATTCTCAGACGTGTGAAATATGTAGGGACAGAAGCAACAAAAGGTTTGAATTTACTCTTTGAAATGCGTCTGGAAGTCATGGTGCAAAGCTGGGGAAAAAGCAAATGCGCTAGTCAATCAATAGTATTTTTGGACGTAATATGGAATCTGAACGCAACTGAAAGTGATAACGGAATGTCTGGTAGAACGAACTTTCTGTTAAATCTAATCTAAATCAATTTATTAAATGGACAGATAAAGACAGACTCAGGATTTTGAGCTGGAAGATACGGGGTTAAGGAAACTTTTCCTTAGTCTAAGAAAGCACTCCACAGTCTTCCAAGCAGAAGAGCTAGACGAAATAGCAAACAGTTTTCTGTTTACTCGTACAGTCAGGTGGTAATCAACTCAGAACTGGGTCATATCTGGGCTGGTGGGTTGTTTGGATGCTTCGGTAGGTCTAGAAAGTCAAAACGGTGTGATTCTGTAGCTTGGAACATCGAAGCAACAAAAAAATTGAGTTAGCCAAAGGCCCAGTCACAGCGCTGAACTCTAATATGTGTAAACCAAGAATTTCTTATAAGAAGGAGTTGAAACCGAAGCTGCTGAACGATCGTTAAAGGTCAATATGGGTGACAGTAAGATTGCTAACTAGATATTACAGACTCAAGGAACGTCTGAACAATATTGGTGGAAGAGGAGATCGCAGACAAGTACTATACCATCATGATGATCTAACATATATTTATGAATGGTCGCTTTGACTCCATGAATTAAAGAATAAGAAGTAATAGAGTCAAATGAGGTATTGTCGGAAATAATAATAAGTCTTCACGCAAGAGAGAACCGGAAAAAACTAAAGATACTGAAATAGAAGTAGTAGTTTTCATCTGTAACAACTTTTAATTGGAATAATCTTATGGTCGTCTGTGAATTACTACTAGACTCTCACAATGACCAAACTATTGCGAATGGACAATTTGACTGCATAAATGAAACCTTTTACCAAATACGGCGTACCTAAATGACGTTAGGGTTCGTTTTAATAATGCACGAGATCAAATTCCGCCCGACAGTCCAAAATTATTGCCGCAGATCCACTCCATCCGCCGCGTTCCGCGGTTAGGCCCGCGAATGGTAAGTTTAATTATTAAGACGTAACGATCGACAATCAACAAATTTCCCAAAGGGGCGATTAACCATAAACCGCTGCTACGTAAGCGTGTACGCCGCTGCTGACGATAAATATACCGGCCCGAACAAATGGCTTAGGTATACTGGTAATACATCAAAATTAATCCCTAGTTCGCTTGCGTCGCGTTACTTTAATATAAATTTAATTAATCATGGTTAAGGAGGATTTGCGAGTGCCACGGTTGCTTATCTCAGTTGGCAATAGGACTGCGCTATATCAGCAAAAGGGAGTTTTACTTACTTGCCTCCTAGGTGTATCCAAAAAGTTGGAGTTTAGTGAAGAAAAATATATATTGATACTATAACTAGTGTCAACAACTTTAACTGTTCATACAAATGTACAGTCAAACTGAACATGTTGATGCTGGATTCCAGCCATAAAAGATTTAAAAGATAGATAGTAATAGCAAAGAAGAAGGAAAAGAAAATAGGGTATGTTCTAGAAATGAAGAAGGAGCTTCTCATGTTGATTAGCAACAAGAATGTAGTGGAAGATTTTTTAGAACCTTGGAAAGAAAATTTGGCTCACAGCACCAGTATCAAATACTTTTAAGAAATTTCTTCACCTTTGCTCCATAGGTTTTATCCATAATCATAAGACCATGGGATAGAAATAGAGTTCAGTGAGGAAGACTGATGTCTTCATAAAAATTTCAACTCAAAATTTCCGAGAAAAATGCGAAAAACAGTTTTTTTTTCACTATTTTTCGTTTTTTATTTCTCATTTTCGCAAAAATAACTTAATTTTGATGAAACTTGGTGAAAGTATACCTTTCTGTGTCTTAAATAACCACAAATTTATTTAGATAACAAAGTTTCCGAGATATTCATTTTTTCCGGTTTGAAACACCTTTTTTCAAAGAAAAATTCTACTTAGGAAAATCATACGTACAAAGTTCTGCCGGTGATAATTCTTTTCGTTTTGACATATACTTTATGGTGAAATAAAAAAATCTGTAATCACAGTTCAAAAACATGCTCAAAAATGCAAAAAAAATGAAAATGACTTGCAACAATGAATTTTTCAGTAATTGTTGATAATTTGTTTAAATTAAAAAAAAAATCAAAGACTGATTACACAATACAAAAGAAACTGTGTCTCATTTTTTGATCCAAAACTTTATATTTGTACAGTATTGCTATAATCATCTATGTCGAATTATACTTCATAAATTTCATAAATTCGTATTACTATTTTATTATAGGTAGGTACAACTTTTTAAATTACTGATTAAAAAAAATTGTTGGATATTTTGTGCTGTATTGACTTTTATACTGTTGTGATTTCCTTCAATAGATATTTTGAAAGCGTTCAGAGCCGTACTCAGGAAAAATTTTAAATGATAGCTAAAAACTTTTTTAAGTGTATATAATAGTAATATCATCTAATTCTGAATTAAAAATGACTTTAGATAATGTCATAAAAATGGCAGCAACGTATTTAAAAAAATAACCTGATGCTGGCCCCTCGAAGACGAAACGTCGGATTATAAAAATGTTGACGCCATTGTATAGAGCGAAAAAAGTTGCATTGTAAATATGCAATTTATTTTAAAATTCGTTTTCAAATAAAGCCAGAAAAAAATTAAACAATTTTGCAAAATTTCGGGTTTTTCCGGATATCTCCGGAACTACCCGGAATTTTAAAACTTTCTATACGGCATATTGTTAGGTATAAGAAACACAACTTTTTTCTAATCTGACCCACCCCGAATCTCTTTTGGATCAAACAATAAGATAGTTTTTTTTAATATTTTTTCCGTACAATTGAATGGTTAAATCAGTTTTTGACTTTTTTTAAAATTTAAACAAATTATCAACAATTACTGAAAAATTGTTCGATGCAAGTAATTTTTTATTTTTTTTGCATTTTTGAGCATGTTTTTGAACTGTGATTACAGATTTTTTTATTTCACCAGAGTATGTCAAAACGAAAAAAAAAAATTTTTTTTGAAAAAGAGTGTTTCAGACCGGAAAAAATTAATATCTCGGAAACTTCTTGATTTTTTTATCTAAAAAAATTGTGGTTATTTAAGACACAGAAAGGTATACTTTCAACAAATTTCGTCAAAATTAAGTTATTTTTGCGGAAATGAGAAATAAAAAACGAAAAATCAGAAAAAAAACTGTTTTTCGCATTTTTCTCGAAAATTTTGAGGTTATTTTAAAAAGTAACTTCCGCCAGAAATCCCAATGATACAATTTTTCAACCCCCCAAATCAACCCTCCACCACCCCTGCTTACGCTTTTATAATTTTTTTCATTTATTATAAGCCCCTTTACCATTTCCACTTATAAAAGTCCAGGTAACAATTTTTTTTCTCTCTAAATGAGTTATTTCGATTGGTCTATATCATTTTTCATTAGTTTCAAAATTCAATAACCCCTCCCGTAATATCTGGCTACGAACACCCGTATGTCGCGGCGGTTTCAAATTAAAATTCTCAAATCAAACACTGTGTCGCCCTCTAATATTTATTACAATAGCCTCTGGAGGCCCTAACGAATGGCACATCAGGGGTGCATAAAAATATGTCTGGCTCTGACAGTTAGGACCGCGTTTTGTATATTTGTAGGTACATTCGTGTGACGGTTACACGGGTGTCGCGATATAACACGCACCGGATAAAATATGACCGCTGTAGTACAAGCGAAACAATTTGATGAATGGGGGCGACAGTGGTGTTTACTCAAAAACAGAAAAATGTCAAATTGTTAAGGGTATTGGAACACAGCGGTTAAATTAATAGAAAAAAAATTATTAGTGACAGAAATTGACGGTGAAATTTTGGCGCCCCACGTGGGGCCACTCAAAATTAGAAACCGTAAAAAACGTGCAAATGTTTAACAAATAAGAAGCAAGAGAAAATGTTAACGAAGCAATTTCGAACAACGACATTATTCTTAGAGAGACAGCTCACTTTCGAGTTACAAATCGGACTGAGGGGTGGGTTATTTTAAAGTGAAAAGAAGTCCGAACGGAAATTCCCTCTCATCCTTCCGTACCCGACCCCGTTCCGAATTCTACATGATCGATCACACCCCGAACGAATAATTCGTCGTATTCCTGCACGTTAAAAATGTAGAAAGATATATTATTCAACTGAAGCGTTTAAGACCGACATGCACACATCGCGAAGCGCCAGTTCCCCCCTTTTACGAATTCATACATTGTTCCACGCCGGAACGTCACTAATAAATATAGAATGCACTTTTAAATAATGGAGGACGTTGAAGAAACTTAATTTATATGCAAATTGAAAACGGGAGAGCTATGAAATATTTGTAGCTGAACGTGAGAGTTTGCGTAACTATTTTTCTCGCCGCTTTTCTTCCGTCTTTTAGTGTAAACTCCAGGGAATTCGTGGCAGTGGCAGATATTCCTAATTTCTTTAGCAATAGGTCATAAAAAAAGTAATGAAATTGCAGGAAACAACTATCCTGCGCGCTATGTGCCCCGACTAGCCTTGAATTATACCAGCAATATCTAGAATCGTTCGTCAGCCGAAACCACCAGACATATACCGGTTCCGGACTTGTTAGTCCTCCCCAGTGTGTCATAAGTAAGAGTCAATGAATGATCCAGCTATTTTTGATGACGCGAAAAAACGGCAGCTGCCGAATAGATGGACGTTCGTTGAAGGATCTCAGCGTCTTCTCGATACTGGTAGTGTTGTTCCTCGCCCAAACTAACAGACGAATGTGAATACGGCGCTTCTGTGTGATTTAGACATTGTCGAAATGAAACCGAGACGTAGTACTCGAAATGTCACTGAAGAGGTCAGAATCGTCAGACCAGGACTCTACGAAAAGTCGAGTTATACGACTTAAGTTGTGATAAAATCGTCAAAAGCAGATTGTCCTCCCCTGAATGAGAACCACAATACTGGATGTACTAAATACAGTTGATTATAAGAAGGGTTTTCAATCAAACTTGTACAGAGAATACTTAAACAACAATTATTGTACTTTTTCAAATGTATTCTGTTACATATTGAATATATAACATATGCCAGCTTCTGTATTTATTATATCCTGCTACCCTTTAATTTATGTAACTCCATCTATTTCCATTAACACAAAATTTCGACTCATTCAAATTCCCTATTACTAAAGGTAATTATTTCCAAATAGTATCCAATTACATAAACAGGTATTATATTCAAATGTAAATGGTAATTTATAAAATTACAAGTAGCTGGGAACAAATGAGCTGTCCATATTTGATGAGATGGACGATACTACATTCACCTGAAGTATTTTTAGTTGTTTAATTACCCAGAATGCTATTAATACTTTCATTATTCAGTGTACTGAGTACCTAATTATTGAATACAATTTGTTATTCCATTACTTTGAACTATTTATAAAATGACAATGTTGTGCCAGTATTGGTGTCAATATTAATAAGTATTTTAAGGTTTTTCAAAAAAAATTGTTACATGATTTCATATTGCCATTTATTAGTTTATATTTATCCTAAAACTAACAAGAAATATATCGTCAGCTTTTTTGCTTCGATCCATTTGTCATCTCGAAAAGAATCGCCAGAAAATGGCTCGTACGAAACAATGGGATCGCTGAAGGGTACTGAGAACTATCGCTAGACTACAAGTGAAAGCTGCAGCAATACGCTGTGACAATATGGCGTTAAATTTATATCACTTTCGCAATAAATACAAGCTCACTTCCAGCTATAGAAGGCTTTTTCTGCAATAAGCAGAAACAATTATTGGGCTCTGACGAGGATTTCCAGAGTACAGGGTGGCCCAAAGAAGAACGTCAGCAAAATACAATTGCCGTTTGATATAGCATTATTTTTGCTACATTATTTAAAATCAGAAGGGGGATTCTCTGATAGGAACTGTCAAAGTATTGGTAATTGTCTTACTTCACGAGTATTTATTTACTTTTCGTAATATCGTAGGCTCGTGGTTTCGAAATAAAAATTGACATGCAATTTTTATGTTCATTTAGTCTCGCAATTAAGTCTATTTTATGCTCTGAAGATTTGAACACCTGGTATAATCTTTTTTTTAAATAAAATACAGAAGATCTACAAGACATTTACACTGGACCGCCCTGTTAAGCAAGAATTCTCGGCGAGATCGATAAATGGCTTAAGGCCAAGTGTCCCCAACTTGCGAAACTTACTGGCGGCTTATCTCACTCTTGGTATTCAGCGAGGGTCAGTAAATGAACAGCGGATGTCTATATATATACCCGCTACAATATGATACTGCTGCAGGGGTTAATTGAAAGGGATATGATTTGCTTGATGTTCTACGACTGACCAGTATAAATTATCGAGTTACTGGACTCGAGTACGGGGTATTATACTGAGAGTATGCCCGCAGAGACCAATCAGTTTATTGATGTTGAGTACGAATGCTCTTTAAGAGTACCTATGTTTAAAATTACTACATTGGAACCTAGCAGTACTTTAAAGGTAGGTTAGTGTAATATGTGAAACACCTCCTGTAAAATTTCAGAATAAAACAAACGTGTTATCATAGTCATATTTGACTACTTCGCTCCTTCTCATTAGTCCTTACATAAACGTTAGAATTATTCCAAGCCCAAGTTGCCGCTGATCTCGATCGGCTGCTTGAGCAGAGTAGCTATCGTGGTCCCGCCAATTGGGAAGTTCAATGAGAATTCTGACAGCTAATCCATCATTTCCGTTCATTAGGAGATAATAGTTTAATTGAGTTGACTTGTACTTCGCAACGGTCCTTTGTCTCAGACCGAACGTACTTTGTATTTAGGCGATACTGATTACATCCCCCATGCCGTGCTTTAGCCCCCTTACATCAGTCATAAGTAGAAAATTACGGTGGCTAGGCCTGTCATCTTACAACTTAGTCGCTGATACGCGAAGGATCAATAAACACGTCACTTTAAGTAAACCAGATGCATATGTGGAAGAATATGAAGCGGGTTCGGGTTTTCATTGGATGTAACTTTATAATTTAACCCCTCCGGCTGAAAGTGCGATATTTAACATTTAGTCAGATTAAATAGCCAAAGTTGGTGGAGTTGCGGTCGCAAGACTGGAGTCATTAGTGCCTTTGCGTCCGGTCGCAACCTCTCCGGATCCGCCAGATCCGCAGCTAATGATAATCGAGGCGGCTTAATTAATTCTCGCATGGCCCGCTAAAGGGCGCCCTCTTCGATGTGAGGCGCTATTACGGGACACACTGGAAGCCGTAAGGTTTTGGAATTGATGAAATTTGGAGAGTGAATGTTCTAAGTCGTACATAGTGACCGGCTTGATAAATATTTTCCTTCTGATCAATTTGGTACTAGACTCGGCTAGCCTCCCTTTCCAACTCCATATAAGTGCATTTATTAAATTCAATCGGTTCCAGTTATTTATTTAATTATACTTAGGTTTTCTCCTCGAAGTCTATAAATATTTTATTATAACTTTTATGGTGATATTGATTCTGTTTTTAATTCCACTATTATTTTTGGATAGTTTACGAAATATCCTGTACGTACGTTAAGTCGGGGAACGTTTAAAACGTTTTCATTGAGACATTGGTAAAGCGGTAAAAATGTTAATTGTTTCGAAAGCCGTTTGGCTTGGGGGGGAAGATTAGTCTGTAGGTATTTGGCGTAATTGTGCGCTTTTGCGGCGAAAATTCAACATCAGGAACACTGCTACTTCCAATTTAATTAAAGCAGGTCCTTCTGGAAGGATTAATTAGTCGGATGACAGACGCAACTTCGGTCGAGGGTTTAGATAAATATATACGGAGGTCTAATAACAGGATGCGACGCAAATCGTCCAATTAATTTTCGTTTAAATTCCTTTTAAATCCATTTACGTCACGAAATTGCATTTTCGACTTTAAAATAGCAACAAAATAATAAAATGATTATAAAACATGCGTTGAACGAATTGTCGAATTCGTTTTTAATTTATTCTACTTGAATTATGTAGAAAATCATACTATTGGCGAATAGACAAGGGCGGATCTGTTTTGAGGCGGATGTGAGAGGGGGTAAGCAAATTTTTTCTGGACTGCCTTCAGTACCACTCACATAATAAAAGTGTATATCCCTAGATCTGAGCGAGGTCCGGAACATTTTAAAAATTGCAAAAATGTTGGAACCTATGCATTTTGGAAGGATATTGAAAAGGAAAAAAGTTTTAGAATTGAATTTTGCACAATATACTGTAAGAAGTTAAAAATGTTTAATTTATTATCGATGTTGCAAAATAGCAATAATTGACGAAAAAAAAAACAAATTAGTCAAGTTTTTTGGATAATTTCTTTTTTAAATATTTTAAAGTGATTTTCTCTTCTCTGAGTAGAGAGTATAATAAAACAACACACCAAATTTCATTAAAATCGGTTCTATAGTTTTCGCAAAATAATTTTCTGAAAAAAAATTGTGAACAAAAATTTTCGAATTTTCAAAATGTTGTACAGCCTCAAATAAAGCATCTGTTCTAGTCGAAGATAATATTACTGAGATAAGAGGAACTACTAAACAAACATATTCTCGTGTTGCCTCAAGACTTGAAAGGGTTGTCATAGAGCTATTCAGTCAATTTATGTTACACTGATGTACCTTTCAAGTGAGCTAATTCAACAGTAATGCCAAATAGGTGGATCCGGTGATCAAATTCATCTAAAAACGGCAGCGGATCTCAGACGAACGCCTTTAATATTTTTAAAGTGAGACACGTACTCTTCCATTAATTAAGCTATTCTCTAATTGAATTATGTAGGGAAATATTGAAATTCAGCTTGCGGAACCAAAAACTAACCCAATTTTAGAGAGAGAGAGAGGGAACCGCCGCTATTAAGATAACGCGATCACGTCTCTATAGGAGCGTTTACAAGGCCCTAATAATTAGCAGCGAGCTGTAAACGCGACAAGATAAGCAATTAGGGAGTTGTGTTTGGCCGTTCTTCACCGCCAAACAGTTGCGCGCCCTCTAACGTGATTTCCAGAAACTTCATCTCGGCCTGAAATTGCAACGCTATTCTTAAGACGTTTTGGGAATTAAATAGGAGGAAATGAATGAAAGATATGCAAAATCTGTTCATAAATTCACTAATTAATAAAAAATATACTTCCCACTTGTATAATACCAAAAGTTCAATTTGTGGAACCTCATTGAAAAGACATTCTGCATTAAGATCGACAAAAAACAAATTGTTATTTATCGGGGCGACGTTACTTCATGATTAGCCATCAGTGTTACCACCATTACCAGCATCATCACCATCATCATTGCTATCACCTCCATGTGAATCATCACAGTCACTGTTATAGTTTTCTCCAGAACAATCTTCAGATCACTACCATTTAATAAATCTACTTCAAAATCTTCTAAGGATCGCATTCAGTTGTCTTTGCCTGTACTTCTCGAAAGACCACGTGTCTGCGTGTGAGATAATCACGGACGTCGCATTTCAGCAGTAAACGAGGGAATGGGAAAATAGAAGAGTGGTTGTTTTTAGGGACTTGACAGAACGAAGCTGCGCGCTATTGTTAAGGCGTTTTATAATTGAGTTACAGGTTGCTGTCTGTCCTAATGAATTCCGTGAAATCCACGGCATCTCGGCCCACTTGAATGGCTTGTGGTATAAAATTCAGTCAATTAGCCAAGTCGGACGAAATAATTGCCAATTAAAATTCATGCGAATCCAAATATTGCAACAGCTCTGGAGTGTAGCTGCAACCCCGACTGTAAACACTGCTTTGTTCCCGCACTCCCGTAATTAATTTATAAATTTAACTACAGAAGTCGAAACAAATTTTGAACTTTATAATTGGTATGTTAATAATAAAGCCGTTAGACTTGCTTTTGTTGCAGCCGGGCTCGTTTAATATTTATTGCGCTTGTTTGCGCCGTACGGGGTGTTGCTGTTTCATTCTACCGTGATCCGCTTGAAAGACAATAGGTTTGTCACCATTATTTTAGTTTATATCGTAAATAGGTTACTTTTACCAAGAGAACCGTTGGTACAGAAGGAAGAATTTGCCACAATAATACTAAGGAACATTTTTGGAACCGCTGACCACATCGATAGCGCGGCCGGTGTGCCTAAACATGTGCAGTTTTCTTTTTACATTTTGACAGTCAACTTCACAAAACGTGGTAAAATAAAACAAAATCAGGACAAAATGCGGATGCCGCGCTATTTATGCCACAACTATTCACCTCCATGTTCCAGAGGTTGTCAATAATTTTTAACAATTTTGATTATGATCAATTTTAAGCGCCATTTTGCATTTTCCCGTGTATTTTATACGAACATTCTGCACAATGTTAATTCTACTCGCGAATGGCGTCTAAATTAAGGGTAAGCAGAAGGTGCTGAGCGAAAGTATTTTTGAATATTATAGTCGCATCCCGCCACTTAAAAGTGTCGAACTGCTGTAAATCGTCAGCGCATTTCCATATTTGAATATGTATAAATGGCAGTAAGCAAACGAGAGGCTGGGAGAGTATCAATAATTAAGTTAAAGTTCAACTTTTCACTCAGGATTTCCCCAAGATTGCGGAGCGTCTCTAATAAATCCTCTTCAAAGGAAAAAATATACGGCAAGACAAAAAAGCTTCAGGAATGGCATTTAAAAAGTTAGTTAACTTGCCTACGGTGATTTCCTTAAATTTTTTTGTAATGTGATACACCAACATTTTTACTAACAATGCCTATTTTATATCGTCTTAAGCAAATGCTTCGAAGGGGATCCCTCGGGTACCATTTTTTAATTTTTTTATCGATGGCTATACTCATACCTTTTTCTCTATGCTATACAGGATGTCCCAGAAAACTTTCAGAGTTGTAGGATCGCGAATTTGACATTAACATTAAGTTTGAAATTTTACGTCTCGTTTAGTCGTTTGACCTTGAGTAAGCTCAAGGTTAAATCGAAGGTTTCTTGATATCCCACAATTTTTGTCGGAAGGTTTTTTTGATAAGACTCAATCTTGAGACGTTATCAGGCGATTTCGGATCTTTTTGGGACACCCTGTATACTAATAACCAGGTCGGTTCTCACGCTGCGTTAATAAATTTTATCATCCACCCTGAAATATGGATGAAAAGATCGCAATGCCAGCGAATACAATCGAGTCTGCTGCATTATTAATATTTCACACTTCCCAAAGGTGTAAGACCATCCAGCCGCCCCTCTGCCTCCGTAAATAAGTGATGAGGGCGGAAATTGCCGCCGCTTAGGACCCAAGCCCGCCAGAGGCCCGAGATCCGCCTTATTAAATTAAATTGCAACAATTCTGGCGAGTTAATTAAACGCGATAATACCGCAAATAATTAAATTAAACTGAAACTAGTTTTAATGTTTGAACTGACACGATTTTAAATGTTGCTGGAACCAACTACTCTGCGGACTACATGCCCAGACCAGTATTGAACTGTACCAATAGTATAGATAAGAATACCTCGGCGTTCAATACGTCCACACTTGCTTAATAATAAAAAATATCTATATCATTCATCTGTGGCGTACTGACGAAGACCAATATGTTCGAAACCGATATATGTCTGATGGATTCGGCTGACGAGCAAGGCATGTAGTCTCCAGAGTAGTTGTTTTCTGTAATATTACCAGTTCATATTTTCACAATTTTTTCCGAATTGCTCAACTGTAATGGCAAATAAATCTATGTTTAAAATTAACTCATCTGAAAGTTACATTAATGGGATTAATGTTAGATTCGTTTTCCCGATTTACCCTAAATAAAACCATCAGTTTATTACAATCCAAGCTGCTGGCTAACACTGCAAAACAAAGCAATACAATTCGCAAGTTTACTTCTCGAATGTGTACATGAATTTGCAATAAAGGTACCTCTCACCGATAATAATTCAAAGATGAAACGGATACGCTGGAATTTCATTATTGTTTTGCAGTTGTTCAACAGTTTTCCCTCGTTCTTATAACATGCTGTCAGTTTGTGTAACTTCACTGTTTGCGCTGTATTTTCCTGAGGATGTTTATTCCAGTTTTCGTTTAATTTAAACGTAAATGAAAACTTTCTCGTTCCTCGACAGATTTCAGCAATTGTTCCCGTAATACTATGAGACTTTATGCCGGAAGCTGGATTCGTAGGAACAGCAGGAATCAAATGTTTAGAGAAAAATTGGTCTGTTGTTTTAGGCAATAGGATTGGCATTTGAATTTATTGTTGTGTATCTAGTTCAAGGCGAGGAATAACACTACCAGTATCTAAAACATGCTTGGTTTTTATCTTTCTACTCTCGTAGGTCATTTCACTAATATCATAAAAGTCCACTTAATAAATCCATAACGATATTAATGGCACAGAAAACCCTTCCTATAATAGCTTGGCACTTGGCAAACCAGCAAGTGGCGAAAAAGGGCAACATAATGGGCGGGAGTGGGTTTTCATAAATATTTTATAAAGGTAAGTAATTAGGTCATGCCAAGCGGAGTTGGATCATTACTCAGAATTACAATCGGAGGAGAATTGGGGTCATGTGTTTACATTTAGATCTCGACTAAATTATTCACTTTATGGGGAAAGTTTCGCTTTATAATTAAATTGCTTTGTGCAAAAGTCCTTGAGGCAAATGAATACTTAACTCGTCCCTATTTATTGATAAAAGGATTATTATTCATATTAAATACACATACACTATCTAAATTCAACATATAGTAGGATCATATTCGATGCAAAGTAATAAATCATTGCCTATCAAGGGATCCAATGCAGTACGCTTTTAAGGGTTTTAGAAATTGAATAATTTCTTTCAGTTAGGGGATCAGTTCACATCTGGCACTCTTGTTCCTACAAAAATTCCTTTATTCTCATAAACTATTTATTTTAAATGTAATTTATTATAAATTCAATTTGTTTTTTAAATTCCACATATGTACTACATTTTACCTCTGTACGCGCCACTGTTGTTTACTTGTTTTTTGGAGGCGCTCTCTGATTTACAACCAAGCTCGCCAGGTTAATATTTGACGTATAACCGACCACTTCGTACACTCGATGCACCTGGGCGACTACAGTTACTACCAGAACACAGTGCGTATGCAGCGGTATTTCCGATTTTACATTCAATTTCATTTTAAATTTGAAATGGTTCATCTTACGCCTCCTAAAAATGATGACACCATTTTCCTTTGATAAAAGACCGACAACTTTTTGCTCTACTTTGCGTCGAATACGATCCTACTATAGTAACCCATAAAACGTCGTCTGTAGTTTCCGCATTTGTCCTTATCGGCCGCAACAGTTGGCAACGGTGCGGGGAACGAGTCCGCGAACGTCACGAATTCGTGATTGTGACTGATGAGTTTAATTTGTCAAGACAACGCACGTATTTAATTAACATAACTGAAGTTCCTTCTTAAATTGTTGGCAATTTAATTTAATAAGGTGGTGGGTGGTTCTTCTTGAGGCTTGGCGTTAAATTCCGAATTACAAAAAGCGACAAGTTGCCGCGGCTGCTCTCTCTCTGGGCTTTAATGCCGTGTCGCAGGAAGGAATTAAGTGAGTCTCCTAGCTCGCAGATTATTACAGGGTTTGCGCTTTGCTGCTCCTCTCGCAACGTATCGCGATGGAGTTGTGTGAAAGGTCAAAATAACGTTCAATTCTATTATTGGCTCTCGTACTTAGATTCTCTGCTTGGTTCCTGTCATGTAAATTGAATAGACGATAAGTAGTCGTCGCTTTTTCTCCTCATCCAGATATGGATTTATGGGACGATCGAGTTCGACAAGTGGAAATGATCACCTCGCGCTGAAGGGGCTTTTCGCGGGGACGCTAACACCGACGGGGCATGGCCAGTCACGCCGCCACTCTGATGTTTTACAGTTCTTGGATGGAGGGTCCTGGTCAGGCTTACGGAACGTGTCATCTCAATTAAAACAAAGAAATGAAACAAAGAAACAAACTCGAGAAATGGTGTACGTCTGCAAAGAGTTTAGATCTATAGAAGCGTAAAAACTAGTAGTGTCGATTTGTTATTTTCGCGGACGGTGTGTTTCTTTTAAGTTCCTTTGAATTGAAATAATCTTTTAATAAACTATGGTGTATTCAAGTAAAATACGGCGATTTATAGGAATAATGAAATCATTGGTAATAATTATTGAATCATTCGTAATTCTTTCGTCAAAATTATTTCTTCTAACCAGTAAACTGTACCACAAATATAATCGAATTCGTATCTCCTGTGTCTCTGCACCCTGGCCCATTATTCTCGTTCCAACACAAAGTGTATACTAATCCACCCGCAAACGTCGCCCCTCGTCCCATCCTCGTCAAAGATCAGGAACTTACGGTAGCACACGTACACGTAATTAACCCGAACAATATAGCCTCCTCTTCCATTCGAACGGAGAAACTTGCCAATCGTCGGTGAGTTATTGCAACAAATAGCATCCACTTTGCCACCGGCAGCCATCAAAGCGCAAAGCCCATTGTTTTAATTAAGCGAATACCTGAAACAACAGCCGGAAACGGATGCGAGGCTCCGTCTCGGCACAATGCGGATGCTGCGAGAGTGACGGCTCCGTCATATTTACTAATTCCTGATTGATGGAGCTCGGAGTTCATTCATTAGCGCCTCCTCGACTAAAAGCTAGGCGGGTGGATGGCGGGGTCGAAAGTCTTTTGCGAGTTTAGCCTAAAACGCTTCCGTTTCGCGAAATCCTATTTTGAGCCAACTGTGGCACTAAGGGTTTGTTGTTTTCGTTCAGTCAAGCATTCTGGCACTTCTAAAGTTAATAACTGAAACGACTGGAGACGTTGAGTGTTTTTCAATTTCACTTTTTGGACTCCGTAAGTGATTTCACTTTCTGGAGTCGGTCACTGATTTTTAATTTCACTTCTAGAGTCGGTAAGTGATTTTTAATTTCACTTATGAAGTCGTTAAGCGGTTATTAATTTCACTTTCAGCTACAGCTTATTGTTTTCCTTCTGCCAAGCATTCTAGCACCTCTAAAGCTAATAACTGAAACGTCTGGAGACGTTAAGGGTATTTCATTTCACTTTCTGGAATCCGTAAGTGATTTCACTTTCTGGACTCGGTTAGTGATTTTTAATTTCACTTCTAGAGTCTGTAAGTCATTTTTAATTTTACTTCTGAAGTAGGTAAGTGATTACTAATTTCACTTTCAGCTACAGCTTATTGTTATCGGTCTGCTAAGTATTCTAACATTTCTAAAGTTAATAAATGAAACGTCTGGAGACGTTAAAGCTTTTTCGATTTCACTTTCTGGACTCCGTAAGTGATTTCATTGTTTGGAGTCGGTTATTGACATTTAATTTCACTTCTTGAGTCTATAAGTGATTTTTAATTTCACTTCTGGAGTTTGTAAGTGATTATTAATTTCACTTTCAGCTTCAGCATTTTGTTTTCATTCTGTCAAGCATTCTTACACTTCTAAAGCTAACAACTGAGACGTCTGGAGTCAGTAAGTAGTTTTTAATTTCACTTTCTGGAGTTGGTAGCTTGTTTCACTTTCTGAAATACTTAATATGGAGTGTAAAACCTGGACTATGACTTATCTAATCTAAGTCACTCGTATGCGGCGAAAATTAGCAGTTACTGGTCCTTCCATTTCGTCTGCAGCCTCTCTCTGTGCCGCTTATTCTTGATTAAGTCACCAGGACTCCCCGGAATCGTAAATACGCGAAATCAAATCCTGTTTATAATGCGAGGCGAACGCTTGTCTGGGATATTATAAAGCGGAAAAATAATTTCCGGTTTCGTTGCGCAGGGGGAATGCCAACTAGGATAAATATCGGCCTTCGGTTATGTATTGGGTCCGCATTTACCTAATTTTCGATGGCTACGTCCCTCGGGGTTTGCAAAGCTTCTAACAGGATTATTTGGGTACATTTTAAACAGCCCGATCACCCGGCGCTATTAAAATTAGTTTCATATAACTGGGTGGACAAGAAAATATGATAGTTCAACTTTTTTTTCTTTTTAAACTGCGTTTATTGTATCTTCAGTGAATAAACGATCAGATCTAGGATAAAAAATAAATATATAAAAAAAGAATCGGTGGGCTGGAAACAATGTAATTGCAAATATTTTTACTATTTGTTCTTTAATGTTTTATCTAACAAATTGCTTAGTTCTTGATCATTTTGATATTCTCGTAATGATTCTGGACTTATATTAGAGCTATTATACCCCAAGCCGTTTGGAAATAGAAAACTTCCAAGTTCCGAGAACTACAAAAACAGATCCTTCAACTTCCACCGACTAATTCCTTTGAATAACAGCCCGGCTATGCTAAATTTGTTGCTCCCTGAAACAAACCTCCACCAATTACCCAATAAATCACCGAGTCTAGATGTTGTCGGCGAAACTTTTAAATTGGTTCACTATTCGAGGACTCCATGAAGTTTGCATAAAGGATGGGAATAAATACCAATAATGCGAGACTTGGCACTTGTTATATTTCACTCAGCGAAGACGCGTACCTATATTAAAAGTTTTATTAAATTTTATCCCGGTTACCTAGCCGGGAGATGGTGACATGTGAATGGGGACGTGCCGGCTCGGAAAATGAAGTGAAAAGCTACTGATGCTTGTTAGGATTCCGGGCAGTGTGCACTCGAAATGAAAAAAATTGTAATATAGTCTATTACGAAGCGAAGTCACTCCGTCGAATTGAATTTTATTAGCTGCCGCGTTTATTACGGCGCAAAAAGTGCTCTGCCATCGTTGGGCGTGACAGAGAGAACTTTCCTGTCTTTTTAACGCAAGATAGGACCTTGACAGACGCAAGGTGGTGCATTTAGTGCAAGAAAAATATTAAAATAGTGCCTAGTGGGCACAAATCTTATATCAAAACATAACTACAGCACGTCGCAATAGTTTTAGGTAATAATTTATCGTTTGTTTGCACTGTCTTTCAAAATACAACCAGGTATTGGGATACACTGGAAAGTTGAGTTTCAAAAGACCTTGAAAAGACTCAAAGTCATATTGAGGACCTCAACAATGTTATTTTCCTGATATCTCACTATCCTGACGACATACCAGCCTGAAAACTACGTGAGAGACCTTTGGCCCTCATATGACCTCTAGAGGTCGGTTTGAGCCAAAGGTCAAACCTTATCTGAACGTAAAATTGGAGGTTCCTACTTGAAAACCGAAAATGACTTTCAAATAAGCTTAACAAGGTAATTTACTTGATATCTCACTACCCTGACGAGATAATCAGGCGTATCCAATTTGGGACACTCTGTATGTTCAGCATCACCTTTTTTATAGTATCATACATATATTGTTGCGTTCTCGAAGTTGTTATCCCACCCCTGCGATATTATTTTAGGAATATCCGCTCCAATCTACCCACCCCAATGAAGGAAACACCTCTCGGTTTAGTCTGTAACAAAACTGTATCAACACATGACACGCTACTGGTTCCACGAAATTTTCCCACACCACGCCGCTTAATTGTTACACGAAATAAAACAGATTTTTAATGATGCGTGCGTGCTCGCCGCCCATTCCTCGGTCGTCTTGTATCCATCGACATGTCACTGATTGGACCAACGTAAACAACCACCTTGTTATTTTAAGAAAACGACAGATGTTTCGAGTGTGTGGGCCTGTGAAAATATCCGGATCGGGATGTTTTCGGCTTCCGCCGCGACCAGCTACATCCTACGGAACATGACGGACCCCAGGCACGACGAAGACATTTACCAAAATGCGAAATAACAAAAAAAATACCAAAACGTATGATCCCAGATACAGAGTAATCTCTAAAAACTCTTTTTCTGTCTTTGAAACATCAAATAATATAAAAATCTTCCAAAGCTGATCCAACCAAAGATAAGAATTTCTATTGAGAATAATATAAAGAACTGTAACGGCAGCAAATGGTCAAGTGTTATTAAAGATTTCACAATTTCAAGCCTTCTGGATCATTATATACTTGACACTTGTCTTACTAGTAGATTACTTGCAACTCCATGAAAACAGTTAGAGAAAGAAGAGGTTAGTTGTTCAACTAAAGAGACGAATATCTATGGGGAGTTATATCAGGAACTGACATTGTCAAGTAATCAAGAATTTTTAACTACATTTTTCTGAACAGTTGTTAAGCAGGTTTACATGAAAGTTTATTTGAAGATATATTGAAGGCCAGTAGAATCACAACTATGCTTCTTTGATGAACGTATGAGTGGAAAAAGTAGTTCTGCATTTGACTGAATTGTGAAAAAATAGCCTGTGGCTGATTTCTCAACACTAGCCACAAAAATGTTGATTTACAATGGTTTATCAGTGATTTATAGTCACTTGGAAGGGCGTGGTTGCTAACGAACATCATGCTTCGCGAGATGAGCACGAGGTTGATATAAATCTGAGCTAAAGGATGGTACATGGTGATTCTCTTATGGAAAGTCTGTAATACTGAACTGAACTTTAACAAATATCTTTCTTTTGTTTGTTAAAGTGTATGGACGGAAGACAGATATAAAATAGTTTGATGTTTTCACTTTGGAAACCGTTAAAGAAAAAAAAAAACTGTTCTTCACAACTCCATTCTCCATATTTGATTGGACTTTTCAAATTTCGATCCAATCAAGTATTATGATTTATAAAATCATGTTCAAGTGTTGCTTGATTGACCTTCCATAAAATGAAAAGTCGATTTGTTGCGTCCTTCTCGTATCGTAGCCTGAGGCTACCAATTATCAACAGTTCGATAATAGACTAACGTATTTAACACTGTGTTTGACTTCACAATCTATAGATAAAAATTAGTTCAAATTAGATATTATAGAAAATGAAAAATATTAATACGTAGCAGTAAAGTAGTATCATTTTTACCTCGATAGGTGCAGTTGCCTCGTACGGGTTTGTCAATTTCCGAACAAGATTGGATGAAATTAAGTTATCCAAGTCACATGAAGTTACTAAAACAACCAAGCTCCTTAACACTACGACATAATATTCAGAATAATCCCTTTGTCGATGCCTTTACGGTCCCTCGATGGGGAAGATGAAAGGAAATACCCCTAACGTTATGGAAAAGTGGCAGCTAGTGCTTACTGCAACCGGCTTGTTCGACAGAGACGAAATCAGTTGGCGTTTGTTTTGTTTCAATGTTTTTTATTCATAACATATCACTTTCGATCAAAATTTCTGTACTATACTTTAAATATCGTATTAGTTTAGGTTTTTAGCCCCTTTTAGATTGAAAACCTCTTTTTTGTCCACAATTGTACATACTCAAAAATCTCACATAATCTGTCACGTATAATTTTATGTTTCGATACATTTTTGTTAATTTAAGTATAATTTCCCTTACGAATTAATATATCCTCCTTTTATTTGTTAATCAGGAACCATCCCCGCTAAAAATGTTGCTGGCGTTGGGCCCGAGTCGGACGGCAGGCTGTGAAGGCCGTTTTGATTAATGGCGGTTCCTTTCTTGAGACACGCGAGTTTGCTCCTGACGGCACACGAATTGCTGTTTACCTTCCATTAATCATCTTGAAAAGTTGCCATCGATTGATCAAACAATAGTTTCGGGGGATATAACAATATATTCAGGGAGAACAACTTCAATTAGGGGCCCATCATGATACAGATTTATCGGCATTACGGGCAATACACTAATAGAAACGAGACACGGAGAGCGGCACGCCGCGGTAAGCGATAAAGGCGCGTTCACACGGTGCTGGTGGTCTGCACAGTACTTTATATTGTTATCAAAGTTTAATAAAAAGAACTGTACACCGGAAATAAACCATATTGATTGCGTGTTAATGAGTCACTCTGCATTGAAGAATATTGATGTTCGCAAAGCTAGACCCTAGGTTTGAAATGACATTTGAAATGAAAACCAACACGAGCCATTTCGTTTAATTGATTAATTGCAAAAATACAACTAGTAATTAGGGAGAGAGGAAAATGCATATTTTATTATCAGTGGTGCAATGAACAGTATTTATTACACGAAGCGGCAGGTTTATATTTTCAGTTGATACTATTTTTGAACTGCACTTTGCGGTCTACTAATGAATGAAATATATTTCGTTTCGAATTTATGTTTTCATTTCAACTGGTTTTTTTTAGATAAATTAGAGCCCCCTTTGATATGTTATGGCTGTTATATCCACAGCTTTAACCGTCACGTATTGTCAGTAAAATGTTTTTAATATCAAGAAGATTCCTAATTAAAAAGTAAATATGTTTTTGACTGGATCTTTCCTTTTCATAACCCGATATTTTCCCAAAATAAACATAAACAGCGACACATGGACCCCAAGAAATCACGAGAATGAAATCAGATATTCGCAAAAAACCTGTCGGAGAAACGAAATTCACGTTAAAATTTCTTATGATACTTCCTCCTTATGTATATTTAAATTTTTTATTGAGCGGCGTCCTCAAGAAAGATGAATTGGAACGACAGGGTGTCACGTTTGATATTTCACAAAAAAAACTCGACACACACGCACGTGATGAGTTACAGACGTTTGTGTTTGTTTGCTTCTCGTCTTCCTGAACATTATGTAGGCTGACGAGAGGCGATATTTTTTATTTATTCTTGGTTAACTTTAAATATAGTAAAGGGTTTGTGGAAACTTATTAAAAGTTCAAAACTTGCATGCCAATCACCTTTTAATATTGATAACTCTAAAATTACAATGTAATTTTACTTAAATATACTAAAATATGACAAATCTGAGTTGTATTTAAAATATCGGTAAAAAAATATATAAAATTATTATATTCACAACATATGTGACCAAAATTAATAACACACTCAATGAAATTAATTTATTAAATGATCAAACAGTCGCCAATATCGTGAAACTCGACATTCTCTTGCCCGTAGGCACCCCGCTACCATTGTTTTTAACAACTTAGCCAATTAAAACGTAAACACCCCGGCTTATAAAATATGCATGAGCATTTCGGCTATTTGCCCAGAAGCAGCGTTAATTCACGATTCTATCGCCCGCCGATGATTATTTGCCAGTCGCGATTCGGAACCTGCGGAAATATTTCTGCGGAGTAATGGTCGTTAGCGGTGTGTGATGCCATCTGTGCGAGCAGTCGGTATGGGGACAATGGGGATGATATGATGCTTTATGTGGCCGAAGGGAAGGTTTAGACAGACCGACTCCAGACTTTGTAACTTTACATTATGAAAAAAAAAAAAAAATACTGCAAAAGTACCAATCGTTACATGGGAAATTTGATGCCAGAAAGATACGTTGTAGAATTACAATTGAAATTAATTCGGTTAGAATGTAATTTCACATTTAAACCATATAAAATTCCGATAACTATACCAATTACTCAATATTTTGATTCCATAATATATTACACTGTAACAATTGTAAAATTACAATAATTTTAATAGGGTATTTGTTATCATCTCCATATGTTGTGAAATTACAGTTGAAATGTGCATTCACAGTTACATTGTAAAGTGCCTACAAAAATATTACTATATAAAATTACATCCTCCTAATGTAATTTCACAATTAAAACAAAGGAGACAGTGATTCAAGACTTTGGGGACCTGATTCCGCACTCGGACACATAAGACTTTATAATTTTACATAATCAAATAATATACTGCAAATCGGAGGACAAATATACCAAACTATAACGCAAGATTTTGGACATGTAACATAGGACTTTGTAATTTTTCACCATTAAAAAGAAGTATTGTAAAATTACAATAATTTAAATAAGTTACTTATTGTCAGTAACATAAGTTGTGAAGTTACAGTTTAAACTTGACTGATACATTGTAAAAATCTATAAAAATAACACATGAAAGTGAAATTACATTCGGTTGGAATGTAATTTCACATTTAAACCATACGAAATTCCGATAAATATACTAATCACTCAACATTTTGATTCCATAATATATTACACTGTAATAATTGTAAAATTACAATAATTTTAATAGGGTTACTTAATTACTGTTGAAATGTGCATTCACAGTTACATTGTAAAGTGCCTACAAAAATATTATATAAAATTACATTTTCCTAATGTAATTTCACAATTAAAGCATATAAAAAAGTGATTCAAGACTTTGGGGACCTGATTCCGAACTCGGAAACATAAGACTTTGTAATTTCACAGAATCAAATAAAATATACCTCAAATTGGAGGACAATGAAACAGCAATAAAATTATATTCGATTTTAATGTAATTTTACATTTGGAGTGGATGAAAAATTTTGGTAAATTAACTAAACAAACAGAAAATATAATTCAATGAAAATATTCATTTAATATGACCAATTATTACTGGTACTTTAGCAGGGAAGTAAATACTGATGAACTGAAATGTTTTTTTTTTCAATTGTCTTTGATTAACTCTACTGTACCTTATTTATCATCGATATAAGTACTTCTGTTCCTGGATTCTTAATGTTAACTTTAATTCCAGGAGAATCTCCAGCGAGCGAGAGATGAAAACGTTTCCGTTCCAGTGACGGACAGTGTCTGCGGATTGCTTACTCGCAGCTCTATTTATTTTGTCGGGAATAACGTCAGTGACGGACAGCTGAAGTGGGTAGAACATGCGTTGAGACTTAAATCAATAAGGACGGCGTCCCATGAAAAATGGAAGAGGGAGTATCCATTACCCGATATGGACCTCGAAAAAAGAATAATTTATGAAATTTGAAACAAGAGGTAAGAAAGTTTTCACTCGACAACGTCATTACCGTCCCCTCCCTGTGCGGCTTGCGGACGGCCGCAAGAAAATTGAATTCGGATACCTGCAGTGGCCCACCGCATGCATATCTCCGCCCTGGGGACGGCTCCCATTATAACGCATATCTTTTCGACCCCTATAGCTTGCCTGAATGTACCTAAACCTGTTGTAAATTAATTTATTTACATTTATTTGTCGGAATGAACACAACAGATTACATTTACAAAATGAATATCCCTCTTCTGATCCACGCATTCGCTGTACCGTCTATAACTGATTCGAACGTTATAAATTTTTGTCGGGCGGCTATTCAACATCGAACTGTACGCAATTTACATATTAACATAGGTTAATCGTATTGGGAAATGGGGCATTCGTGTCTATTTCCAATAACAATCTAGTATGTCATGAACAAAGCGAATTTGCATATAAATAACCAATACGGATCTGTGATGAATTGTACCATTCCTTGACTAATGGCGACCATTCACAATGGCCTGACTTCCCTATATATTATTCAAATCATATCAAGTAAAAATGTTAATGATAATATCAAACGCTAAAATTTAGTTTGAATACACAGAAGGCAATGTTTCAAAAGGTAGTTTTCTCTTCGTTTATCAATGTTTTAAATAGTTATGGTAATTTAATGGTAGCGAAAAAAAACTGGACAAAAGCAAACTAAAGACTTCCTAATTCAGACTGAACCAGAGTCACAAATCAATAAGGATAACTAGACATTGTAGATTCTGGATCATCTGCGTATTATTGAAGTTGTTTGAGAAAGTTTGAGGTCATGGAAGTTAACAGTAGACTTATTAACAGTCGTAGTAGCTACATTATTACAAGTTGTATCACGATATTGGTCCAGTTTGAACCAGTCGAAGATGAGAAGAAGGTGTTTTAGTCAAACATGTAACTTGAAACAGAATAGGTAGAAGTAGCTATCTGGAACCAAAATGTGAAGAACCAGTTGTGGAAGTAAAAGATGTAAAAAGATATAAGACAGGAAGGAGTAACGTAGATCTTTTAGAAATTATGTAGTGTTTGTTGAGTAACGATGCTTGTACGATGTTGTACGGATGGATTCTTAAAGACGCCAGACTTCAAATCGTCCTGCTTAAGGTTTATAAATGATAAACAAAGCACAATCATGCGTCTTCCAGCTTAAGCGGCTACCGATAAGCAGCCACTGGGCAATTTATATCAATGAGACTTCCCGAAGTCCCGTAGATTTATTTACAGTGGACATATTTCCCGATTAGGCCCTTACCTGTGTCCCGGGAGATCGGCCTTTTCACCGGGAGAAAGCCGTTTCGTGTCGCTAGGCACGTCGCGTGATATTTCTCCCGCAATACATTACTTGTCGCGCTTATATTCGATGCAGGCCAATAATATAAATATATCGGGCGGAGACTGGGCCGTTATTTCCAATTAGATTGGTTTCAGGGGGCGAAATTTCACTTTAACGCGAACGGAAGGGATTCGTCACTCCAGGTATATTCGAAACATGAACGAAATTTGAAAAGTAAAAACATTTCTACAGGACTGTTATTAAAAATTATATGCGTGATTGTTGTGTTTCGCATACATGCACCTTCTACCGTCTGACTGAGAATGAAAGCGATGCATATCTGTGTTATTTTGCATTCAACAAATGTACGTCTCCTAGACTTGTCTCCTTAACCGGCTGGCATTTTTTTCTCTTTCACGCCTGTGTGCGTTTTATCTGCATACTAACGAGATATTGATAAGTCAGGTATAGCGTTAATGGAATATTAGTGAGCAATTCAAATGGAAGAATTATCGTTCCTAGACGCCGATTCCAGGCTTACTGTTAGTTTATGTTTGGATTTATCTCGCCGGCCAACAAGACTGATCTGTTTGTTCCTCCGGGCATGGTATTACGTCCATTTGGTGACGCTCTCAGCTTGTGTTACAAAGTCTTGGTCGACGTTAATGGTTCTACTATGTATTTTACAGTCAAATATACAGGGTGTAAGAAGTTCGACTGCCATTACTACAACATGAGATAGTAGGCTATTGATTATGTCATATGGTATGGATCTACAACGTTGATGGGTTTTTATTGCATGAATCGTTCAAGTGGTTATTTAGAATGAAAAAACCGCGGGGTGCTATTAAATTAGAGGGTGGAAATTGGAGATATGGGTGGAAATGCAAAATATATTTAAAACAATTTAACAAAAAAATGCAAAAAATTCAATTTTTTGTTTTTTTTTACTTTTATGCAAATAACGTTTTTCTAAGCAGAGATAGGTATAGGCATTGCTTCATAGAAAAAAAGTATATAAAATTTCCTACAAAATGATGGGTTATCAAAATTTTTCAATGAAAATAGACTGAGTTATGGTCGTTCAAACTTTGCCTTATAAAAAAAATTATATAAATTAGTGGAACAAATTAAAGGATCAAAAAAAAATCTAAATTTTCGGCGATTTTTCAAATGGCTGTATCTTTGATAAAAATGGTCGTATTGTAGTAAAAAAAAAGCAATTTGAAGCTTGAAGTTTCTAATTTTTGGATCTTGTAAAAAAAATGTTCAAGTAACACGTATCGCGCAATCTTAATGAATGTCATGAATTTTTCGAAATTTTTTTCGATCTTATTTTTGGTGTACGGACTTGAGAAAATGTTTTCCAACTTAACCACCTTATGGATTAAATAGGTTGTTCATTTAGCTTCAATTTATTTTTTTATTTTTTTTGGTCTCGATACGACCATTTCTCGCTGAGCTATTGGACTTTGAATGAAAATGGATCATTTTCTCTTTGTTCATCGATATCTCAGAAACCAATGTTTGCACAGACAATCGACGGTGGGTTTCAGAAACTTGAATGAATTCTCTACAAGGTCCTGGCACGGTTTTTTAGAAAACAAAAATTTTTTTATCCTTCACATGACTGAAAAATCGTGAAAAATAGGACTTTTAGGGGTCTTCTAGAAAATCACGTGCCACATTGAGAATTGAAACCGTGCCAGGACCTTGTAGAGAATTCATTCAAGTTTCTGAAACCCACCGTCGATTTTCTGTGCAACCATTGGTTTCTGAGAAATCGGTGAACAAAGAGAAAATGATCCATTTTCATTCAAAGTCCGATAGCTCAGCGAGAAATGGTCGTATCGAGACCAAAAGAAAAAGAAATTGAAGCTAAATGAACAACCTATCTAATGCATAAGGTGATTAAGATGGAAAAAATTTTTTCAAGTCCGTACACAAAAAATAAGATCAAAAAAAATTTCATAATTGGCTCTGCCGCGTAATCGAATAAAATTAACCGGAAACTTTTCGTCCGAAGCTAATTGAATACCGCGCGAGTCACTCGGATATTTTTTGGCGGACGAGCGGATTTCTCGAAAAGTTTAATTTAGTTAATCGCCCGCGAAGACGCGGGAAGACCAGAAACAGCAGTAATAATAATGATATTAAGTGGAGATTTACGCGTTCGCCAAATTGAAATTTCGCGACGGCCCGGTCCCTTTCAATTACGTCCCAGTTTGTTTCTCGGCTTTAATAGTCAAAAGTGTAATTAATTATTCGCCGTTTAGGGGAAATCCAATTTGGTCGGAGCGTTTTTTTCGGATTAGCTAGGCCCGGCGCCGCGACGATATCATTGCTGCTATTTTTTTAATAACACTTCGTGTTATTAACGCTCGCAGTCGCTTCGTGTTAAGGAAAATAAATTTCCATTAAGGGCGAAGCAGGAGCATGGCGAATTTTTTCTGAGGCAGTTAGGTAATGGCGACGCTATTTCACTCTTTCGAGGTGTTAAAGAGCATTATGAAATAATGGGTGCGTTTACGAAGGGGTATAACTAGAGATTTTAACCATTTTCCGATGCAAAACATTGGTAAAATTTGCAAAAATTGAAAAATCGAAGCAATTTGAAATTAATAACCATACTATTTAGGCTATTGATTATATCCAAAAAAACAGGGTTAATAGGAACTATGACGTTCAAGCAATTTTATTGAAAAAACCGCGGGTTGCTATTAAATTAGTGGATGGAAATTGGAGATAGGGGTGAAAATGCACCTCTTTCAGTTTTTTAATTGTAGCTCGAAAACGAAGCAAATTTTCGCTATAGGTCATAGGAAAAATTATTTAGAGAATTGAATTTCCCATGGAAATGGCTTATTTAAAAAATTTTAAAGAAAAATTTAATGCAAAAAATCGTTAATAAACAATTTGAAAAAAAGCAAAAAATTCGATTTTTTTATTTTTTTATTACTTTTTTGCTTCTAGCTTTTTTTTGAGTAAAGATAGGTACAGGCAATGCTTAATAGAAAAAAAAGTAGATACAATTTCCTTCAAACAAGAGGCTGTAAAGTATTTTTGGATTAAAATTGCCATATATGGCCGCTCAAATTTACAATTAGCCAATTTTTCGATTTTTGTTGCGTTTACCCTTATACGTTTTAATTCTAATTTTTTGCAAAAAAGGAAGGAAATAAGACGTTCAAGGATTTTCATAACATGACTTTTTCGGAGGGGTATTAAAAATGAAAAAACCGCGGGCTGTTATTAAATTAGAGGGTTGAAATTGAAGATAAGGGTGAAAATGCACTTTTGCAGTTTTTTAATTGTAGCACGAAAACGAAGCAAAATTTCGGTATAGTTCATAGGAAAAATTTTGTAAAGAATTGAATTTCTCATAGAAATGGTATTTAAAAAATTTAAACGAAAAATTTTATGCAAAAAATCGTTAATAAACAATTTTAAAAAAGAAAAAAATTATATTTCTTGATTTTTTTTACTTTTTTAACAAATAAAACTTTTCAAATAATTTTTTATTATGTAAACAACCAATTTTTTGAAAAAATAATAACAATTATAATCATTATTACGTTAAAAACGACGAAAATCTAAAAAATATATAAGTTTGATCGGTTAACTCAGTCAATATTAGTCACTTTTAAAAACGCATCATTTTGAAGGTTATCTTATCTAGTTTTTTTGTACAGCATTTCTTTGCCTACTTCTACTAAAAAAAATAGAGTAAAAAAAGTAAAAAAATCAAAAATCTTATTTTTTGCTTTTTTTAAATTGTTTATTAACGATTATTTGAATAAATCTTTTCTTTTTAATTTTTTAGATAAGCCATTTCGATGGGAAATTCAATTCTCTACAAAATAGAATTTTTTGCTTTTTTCCAAATTATTTATTATCGATTTTTTGCATAAAATTTTCCTTTTAAATATTTTAAATAAGCCATTTCGATGGGCAATTCAATTCTCTAAATAATTTTTCCTATGAACTATAGCGAAATTTTGCTGCGTTTTCGAGCCACAATTAAAAAACTGAAAGGGGTGCATTTTCACCCCAATCACCAATTTCCAACCCCTGACATAATAGCACTCCGCGGTTTTTTCATGTAAAATGACCATTTGAACGATTCATGTAATAAAATATCTCATACATCATAGTTCCTTTTAAAATCCTAATCAACAGCTTATAAACAAGACCTAGTTACTGCACTGTGAACATTAGTTGGCTACGTGGACGATACAGGGTCGGCCAAAGTCTCGCGTAATAATTCGTGATTAATTTTCTGGAACACAGGTCGCTTAATGAAAACTGTTTATTTTCACGTCCTCTTTACTCCTTTGGTACGTACTTATTTTATAAATCTGTTAATAAAAAAAATACATATAAATTCATGTATAAAGTAAATATTTGGTTGGCGGTTGTAAAGAACGCGTTATTAAACGAAATTACAGCGAGGCAATCAATTCCACCCTCATTATTTAATATTCCCCAATTCCGTATCAATATTTAACAGGTAGAGGAGCCGCAAAGTAGCTTAGGGAAGAATTATGCAGGGCATTATTGGCGAGCGGGTCCGCCTCCGAAACCGCGAAATTCGAGACACCCCTAATGGCCGCAGAGCCACAAGGGACCGACATTGTTGAAATTGTTCGCTCCCGTCTTGTTTGCCTATAAAAGATTTCCCAAATTGGTACATAAGTAATGCCGGCCCGCGGGAACGCAGCTATCCTGTGACGCACGATGAAAAAGGATCTTATTATAACGATATTCCGTAAAAAGTTGCCGCAGAGAAAGAGGATAAGGCCGGTCGAATTTCTTAAGAGGCTTTTATTTCGTTAGGATGAATTTTGTTTCGTTCTTCTTTTGACAAGCTCCCGGAGTAATAAGATACACGTGACAGTTGTTTTTTTCCGAGCCGGGATGCTTTATTACATCGTCGTTCTTAATTAAAACGATATTAACGGAGTTGGCTGAAATAAGCTGACACTCAGCTGAACAACAAAACTCTATACCTACCCAAACTTGTCATTCTTTATTATTTATTTATTTAATTGATAAGTAAAACTCAAAGTGTACTAACGAAATTATTAGTAAAGTTGTTACGATGTCAATTGGAACCTGTAAATCTTAAAGCACAGGACCGTATGCACTTCTCCAGAAATTTGTTCTTATGCTTTGACCATGATGTGTCTCGTAATTTGTACTCGAATAGCTATTCGGCGAGTCCGGTATTGGTAAACTAGTCCGCCTGATGTAGAATTAAAAAATAAAAAAAATAATAAGCGATTATCCTGAAAAAAAAAATTGAAAATTAAATTAAGCGATTATCCTGATTATAATTATAAATTTTTAGATATTTTACGACATGCTTTATTACAATGCGATTTTAAACATAAAAAACTTGACAATCGTATGGTAATATAGCTCGGAATATAGTATATCTAGACGAGACATGGCTAAATTTTTCTGGGCGTCTATGGATTCCGTAGAATTTATGAGTTAAATGTTTTTATGCGGTTCCAATGAAGATCGTAACAACTACACAACGAAATTAATAAATTTGTATTATGTCTGAGATGTTTTTTTCCAGAAATTGTTGCTAATTTTATAAGTATAACTTTGTCGATTTAATATTTTAATATTTAAATAAGGGCAGTTTTGTTAGCACCATATTTTAAACAATTTTAAATCATCAGCGAAAAATAAAACTGTACTGAAATTTGCCACATTTCATAAGTCGTTGATAAACAGTTAGGATAAAATAGGCCCTAAATCGGAGCCTTGAGTTACTCCGGAATTTTTTAGCGCTGTGCCCTTGAATGACAATACCTTGCAATTCAATTCAACATATAACTTTTGAACCAGTGAAGCAAATCCTTCAACACCATTAACATCCCTATCCCAAGAACATTCCTGGCACGGCTCCAGCATTTGGCCTACATTCACCGTAAATTCATTCATAAACACCTTTCCCTCGACTATATTTTGAAGCCACCCCTATCTCCGTCATAATTATTAAATGCACTTTCTCTACCCTCATTTAATTTTAATGAACACCCCTCGACTTCTGTTCCGCGTTTCGAACGTTTTTATGACACCGTCGCACTTGAAACGTCTGGCAGACACATCAGACTGCCTTTTTGCGGGGCGCGTAAAAAAATTCCTTAATATTTAGGAGGCCCTTACTTTTACATGAGCGATTCTGTACAAAGCAAACAGTGGAATGGAAATAAAAGATGAAAGCGAACATCAGGAGTGGGATCCGAGAGACAAAAGCGACGTTCGGAATACAGCGCTTGTGTTTTGCACGTTATACGTATTCGGAAATATGCTCGGGCCGTAAAATCGGCAGCTTTTACGGACTCCCCGGTAAGGGAAAGTTGGATTGTACTTGAGGAAGTTGCAATTACAATTTTACTATTCAATGAAGGATAAAATCCATTTGCGAGACGGAAAACGTAAGTTATTTGTTTGAATGCGGGGCTTTTTTCTCTCCATGGGATGAGGAAGGTGCCGTTTTGTGAATGTTTCAGGATTTTTAGCCCCCTTGCGCGCAACGTTTACCGTATAGAGAGAAAATGGGGCTCTCGCGTAACGCTAATCGCTGACACTGTAACTGAATGAAGTTCACAGCGTTACTTTGTGTAGTAAATTGACGTTAAAAATAAATAAAATAGTGAGTAAGAAGAATAATAATTAACGGTAATAGAACATTAACAATTATTAAAAGAATTTATGGTTCTATTTTATTTTTTGTTCCACTTTTGTGTTTATTTATCTCTGTGACTTGACATCGGATATTTATACTTGCTTTGTAAAATTTTCGAGACGAACATCTGCCGCAATATTGATTTACAGCACCTATTTGTCATGGTGCCAAATTTCTTTTAATTAGATGGATTTATCACGCACTAATTAATATAATAATGCAAGGCAGAGTTAAATTAGTGACGGTTTTTTTAAAGGGAAACGGAAAAATGTGGCAACAGCAATTATACAGTAGCTTGTAACATGAGAACGTTATTGTATGCAAGTTAAGTATAATGAAGAACGGAAAACGGGTAAGACAAAACACTAGAATGAATTTCTGACTGATGATGTTTCAAATTGACCTTAAAAATTAAGGTCAAGGTTAAATGCAACCAGAATATGGGCTTCTTGATGTCGTACATCTTTTACTTGATAGGAATCAATCCTGAAAAGTTACCGTGGGCTTCAGGTCTGTTTGGGACACCCTGTACAGTACAAACACGTTTTGTCTGCTGTCTACTTTACCCAGAAGAGTTAGATACACCCGATTTTCTGTGAGGGTGAAATGCGTTAACGTTAATATCTCAGCAAGCTCCTCTCCAAATATCAAACCCACTGCTGCATGAACCCGAACCTGACATTCCCCCCCAGGATTCCATAAAGACGCGTATATCTCCGACAAGGCCGGCCCGAGATTTTTTCGGTGTTGTTTTTCGCGGCTCGGGCGACGTCTCCTGGGAAATATCCATGCATTAGAGGACTTCGGCGGGATCGGAACGTGGCGGCGTGACCAGATGGTATCGAGGAGAGGCGGGGATTTGGAGATCGCGCCGAAGTTTGTTCCACCGGTTGAGCAACCCGTGTCCAACTTTGTTTCGTAGCGTAGCCGAGATTCTAGGATGTAGGAAGACGCGCTGACTTCGCGGAACAGGATAGGGTTTAATGGGGTGAAGCCAAGAAGTTTGGTTGGGTTGTACTCTGCCAGTCGGCACTTTGAGGAAGTTAACTGAGCGGTGGTTTTGAATTCAAACGTACCGGTTATGTTTCTGTGGTTTAATAAGTTTTTATTTCACGATATTTAATAATATTTTTTAAATAATTTTTCTCTAAATTGTTTATTTTTACTGGGATGTGGTTGATTTGAAGCTTTCCAACAGGCGCTTTGTCGTTCATGATGGTGATCTTAGAATTTATTGTTATATTTCTTCCCTTTAAACGATTTTTTTCCAGACCATGGGTTTTCATTTTTAATATACAGATTCTTAAAACTAAGCTCACTTTGATACGTCCAATAATCCTTTCAAAGTCATTCCAATTGTAATAGAATCTACCTTAATGTTTCTTTAATCCTTATGTGCCTGTTTTTTCTATAACTTTGCTACTTTTAACAATTTTATAGGAACTGCTGAAAGCCATACGTTTATTTTCTTCAACTTGTAAACTTTGGGTACATTTTCCTCTTTTTTTATTGTTGCTTGTCTTTTGGTTTGATTCGATCTTAATTTTTTCAATGGTACATTACTACCGTATTTTCCTCTTTTCTTTCTTGAACTTTTTTTTCTACGCCATTTTCTTTTTAAATTCTCCTTGTGGATTTTTAATCTCCTTCATTTTAATATATTAAATTTGAGCCTGTTCAACAATTTCTATTGTTTCAGATTGGTCTTCACATTTTGCAGCTTTTTCTAATTCAGATCCTGATGGATGTAACGTTTCTTATACAGGGTGGGCCATTAGTGTGAGAAAGTAGAATTACTCCCTTGTTATTCATAATACAGAAAAAAGTTTATATAAAAGTTGTACAGAATCAAAAAACCTAAAGGACAAACTTAATTTGAAACATACAGGGCGATTAGGAAAAACGGGACACGCCAAAGATTACATTTTTTAAATGGAACACCGTGTATATTTTTAAATGTACGGATTTCTGAAAAAATTCAATGTATGGCAATATAAACAGTTTAATATATTAGTGCGGGGTTGCCAAGTTATGTAGAAAATTCTTCGAATTTTGGAAAAAAACATGACCTCAAAGAAGTTGTATTAACTTTCAACTACTAACACTTGGAGCAAAAATATTTGACACAGTTATAAACAAATGTTAGGCAAAGACCATTATATTAGCTAATATCGATATTTTATACAGGTCGTTTTTTATAATTCGATCATTTTTAGAAAGTTCAAACTTGATTTTCTAAAAATTTTCAAATGGAACACTCTGTATTTTATTGTTCTATTTTATTCACATATCAGTCCACTTCTACTTTTGTTAAGTATGTTCTACACCTAAAGTTGTTAGTTTTTAAGATGTAGCAACATTTCTGGAAAAACCTCATTTTTATTATTTTCGGTTGAACGAAATTGCTTTAAAAAAAAACTGCCACATTGTGTCAACTTGTCAGTTCATAATTTATCATTCCATTTTGAGTTAATTTTATTATTTAATATTTATTTGTGGTATTCTATAAAATAATAAAAATTAAGTTTTTTTCAGAAATGTTGCAATATCTTAAAAACTAACAATTTCAGATATAGAACATGCTTAATAAAAGTTAAAGTGGACTGATATGTGAATAAAATAGAACAATAAAATACAGGGTGTTCCATTTGAAAAATTTTAGAAAATCAAGTTTGAACTTTCTAAAAATGATCGAATTATAAAATGCCCTGTACAAAATACCGATATTAGTTAATATAGGAGCCTTTGCCTAACATTTGCCTACAACTCTGTCTAATTATTTTGTTCCAAGTGTTAGTAGCTGAATGTTTATGCAACTTCTTCGAGGTCATGTTTTTCCAAAATTCGAAGAATGTTCTACATAACTTGGCAACCCCACACTAAAATGATAAATTGTTTATATTGCCATATACACATGTATGGAATTTTCTCGGAAATCCATATGTTTAAAAAATATACAGGGTGTTCCATTTAAAAAATGTAATCTTTGACGTGTCCCGTTTTTACTCATCGCCCTGTATATTTCAAATTAATTTTGTAGTTTAGGTTTCTTAATTCTGTATAACTTTTATATAAACTTTTTTTCTGTATTATGAGTAACAAGGGAGTTATTTTACTTTCTCACACTAATGGCCCACCCTGTATATAGGTACTTTGTCAAACCAAATAACAATCCATTTTTTCTGGAATGTCATTTAGAATTAAAACTTTTTATATAAATTTCCTCCACTTTACTGGATCTGTCATTAAATTTGCTATTAAGCCCTTTTTCTAGACTTTTAAGCTTTCTTTTGACATATGAATATGTTTTGTCAAAAAGAATTCATTGCAATGAAATTAAATGCTCAAATATGGAGTAAAAAGTATATTCTTTGGAATAATCTTTGTTATGCTTATTAAACTAAATAGTAAACAATAGTAGTATGCAATTATTATTGTTTACGTTTGCTATTGTCTATAATTTTTTTATGGCTTATTGTTTCCGAGACACCTGTCTCAAAACAAAGAAGAAATAACGGTTTTTATATGTCTTTCCTTTGGTCAGCTCCTTAGCTAAAGCGCCATAAATTATGTTATATTCTTCTTTCTCTAGTTTTTTTGTTACTTTCCTGAAATTCTTTCTTACATTTTTTTTCTTTGATGTCTTTCATATTTTGAGTTTATAGTACTTTAAGCCATACTTTGGTTGGTTTTGTCGACTTATATTTTCCGTAATCTTTTATTTCTACATTAACCTGATCTAATTTCCGGCAAATTGACATTGTAGCTACATCATTCCCCCGTAAAAAGTCTCCCAACACCCGGCTACGATATTAAAAATATAAGCTACCTTCTCCTGTCACTCGATGAAGAGATATCCGTTATAAAAAATCCATTAGAAGCGTCGTGTGTAACGTTAACATTGTATCCTAGACAGCCAGCCGTCAAGAAAAAACCTTGTTACAACACACTCTCTGTTCAGGCCCTCGAGTCATCTTCATCTAGCACGTATTAAGACATCGAAAGGACGGCGGATGCAAAAAAATGGTTTTAAATGATTATGAATTAGTCATTATACGAAACTGAATTTTTAATATGCCTGTCAGGAGACCACTCAGATATTTACCGGGCACAATGGAGGATGAAACGGTGTTTGGAAGAAGCGCTCTCGGAACAATGGGAATATTTAATAAGTGACAATGCGCTGTCAGATGTAGACGATAATGACTCGCCATCAGCGAGGTTTGGAGTGCGTTTCATATGGAAATACGGCTAGTTCTAGATGGAGGGCTATTTTCAAACAGTTGTCCGTATTTACATTGTACAGGATTCTTTAAAATAAATATTTTCGTCGATCATTTTTACTTACAGTGATATAAAACCTGTGTATTTTTTGCTTAAAACACCAAGCACAGCTCGAGAAAATACCACGGGACACTTATACTGTACGCGTCTAAAGTATTCAGTAAAACCGAAACAAACTTTATTTGGGAAAAATCCTCGAAGAGGTCGATTTTTAATTTAAAAAATACATATTCTAGCATAAAAGGCGATTTTTAACCGTCATTTGTTTTCGAGTAATGACGTCATCGAATTTTTTTTGTAAATAGCAACCCCCTATTTTTTTTCTTGATTCTGAAAGATCGTTTCATAGTCGATCCGACAGTATTAAAATGTTGCCATCTTACATAGGAAAGTTTTCGAGTAAATGACTATTGAATGTTAGAAAACCCAAATCAATTAAAATAAAGCAAAAACGTTATCAAATTTAGTTTTTCGAAATGCCTGAAGTTTTTTATGGATCACGGGCTTTAATAGAACCACTAACTTTTTTGATCAACTTATCATTTCAGACTGGAGTTTTTCCGGAGATACTAAAAATAGGGAAAATAATTCCTGTTCTGAAAAAGGGGAATCCACAGTTATTAAATAATTACAGGCCTATTACTGTGTCCTGTGGTTTCTCAAAAATTTTTGAATACGCCTATCTAGATAGACTAATGTCGTTTATAAATAAATATAGTATTTTAACCACTCATCAACATGGATTTCGGGCAGGATTTTCAACTACTACTGCCATACATTCTTTTTACGGTGAAATTGTTAAATGTATTGACATGGGTGAGTGCCCCGTAGGCATCTTTTGTGACCTTAGTAAGGCATTCGACTGCATACAGCATGATAACTTACTACAAAAATTGTATAAGTATGGTGTCCGGGGTTCTGCTTTAAACTGGATTTCTACTTTTTTAAAATATAGAAAACAATATGTGTCTATTACTTCTACAAGTGATGACTTTACTAACGAATTTAAATCTGAATCTAATTCCATTGACATGGGTGTTCCTCAAGGTTCAGTCCTAGGCCCTGTACTATTTATTCTTTATATAAATTCATTGGAGCGTTCGATAGGTAATAATTTTTTCACAATGTATGCTGATGATTTATCATTAATTATTTCAAATAAGTCAACAAAAGACCTGACTACTAATCTAGAAAATACATTGTACAATGTGTCTAAGTGGTTCAGTTGTAATAACTTATATTTAAATACCGACAAAACTAAATTAATTAGATTTCACAATAGGCAAAAAAAATGCGAGTCTGTTGCGGCAAATATTAACAACTGTACTATTACCAGTGATGAAACAGACTGTGTCAAATTTTTAGGAGTTACTTTGGATGATACATTAAATTGGAAAATGCATTGCAATAATCTTATATCTACATTAAGTTCAGTAAGCTACTTAATGAAGTCTATGAAAGAAATTTTGCACAAACAACAATTGTTATATTTATATTATGCATACGTGGAGTCTAGATTGCGTTACGGAATATGTTTTTGGGGTAACTCTACCTTGTCTCATTCAGTTTTTGTCATACAAAAACGTATTTTAAGAATAATTGCTGGCGTGCCAAGTCATCGTACATGTAGAGATATATTTAAGAATTTTAATGTTCTTACGTTAGTATCATTATTTATTTTTGAAATGTCTGTGTATATAT